>NW_026512692.1:0-53230 GCF_027579735.1 Bombina bombina
CATTTTTCTATTGGCTCAAGAGGGTCAGTTCATGACGAACATAGACCTGAAGGTTGCGTACCTTCATGTTCCCATCCTAAGGGTTTGCCTCAAGTTCCTGAGATTTGTCTTTCCAGAAGACTACTTTGGGGTTAATGGGAAATTACAGTGACACCCTTCCTGAATGCCATTTTGGTTCAGGTGCCATCCTTTTTTTTTTTTTTCAAGCAATCTTTTATTCAGAGACCTTGTTGTTTTTTCTTTGTTTTCTTGAATGGAAGCGTATCTAGATCCCGGGGATTAAAGAGTTCCTTTGTTCCATCTACAAGGGTAGTTTTCTTAGGGACCGTAATAGATTCTTTATCTATGTAAATTTTTCTGACAGAGGTAAAAAAATCCTAAATTGTTCTTGCCTCTCTCTGCATTCTGCTGTTCAGGCTCCTTGTATGCAGGTAATTGGTCTGATAGTTGTTTTCATGAACATCTTTCCCTTTGCTCGATTGTATTTGGGAGCTCTGCAATTATGCATTCTCAGACAATGGAACGCCGACCATTTGGATTTGTCTCAGTAGATAGATTTAGACCAGTCGTCAAGAGGAGTCTATTCTCCCCATGAACATCTTGGAGTTAAGAGTGATTTAGAATGTTCTGAGGGCTTGGTGTCAGTTGCCCTTAGCCCGGTTTATTCGGCTCCAGTCAGACAACTCATTTCAGTGGCTTACATCGTCCACCAGAGAGGAACTCAGATTTCCTTAGCCATGAAGGAGGTGGCTTGGATTATTTAGTGGGCGGAAGCTCACTATTGTTGTCTACCTGTCATACACATTCCAGGAGTGGACACTGGATAGCAGATTTCCTGAACAGACAGGCATTTCATCCCAGGGAGTGATCTCTCCATCCAGAGGTGTTCTCCAGGTTAACCCTTAAATGGGGGGTACTGGAGTTGAATCTGATGGCGTCTCGGCAGAACGCCAATCTTCCATAATATGGTTTAGGGTTAAGAGACCCGCAGGCCGCCCTGATAGATGCTCTGGTGGTTCCGTAGGATTTCAGTCGAGCATATCTGTTTCCTCTGTTTGCTTTCCTTCCATGAGTCATTGCTCGTATCATACAGGAGAGAGCATTGGTAAATTCATAGCTCCTGCATGGTGTAGGATCTGGTATGCAGTCCTAGTGGTGATGTCATCTCTTCCACCTTGGAGATTGCCTTTGAGGAAGGACCTTTTAACTTAGGGTCCATTCCTTCTTCCAAATCTAGTTTCTCTGAAGCCGACTGCTTGGAGATTGAACGCTTAGTTCTATCTAAGCATGTTTTTTTCTGAGTCAGTCATTTAGACCATGATTCAGGCGGGCAAAGCCTGTTATTTGAAGGATTTACTATAGGGTATGGCGTAAATACCTGTATTGGTGTGAATCCATGGGCTACTCTTGG
Organism: Bombina bombina; assembly: GCF_027579735.1. Lineage (NCBI taxonomy): Eukaryota > Metazoa > Chordata > Amphibia > Anura > Bombinatoridae > Bombina > Bombina bombina. The sequence goes on from NW_026512692.1 coordinate 1,412, forward strand.
AGTAGGGTAAGGATTCATAGGTTTTTGTCTTTTCTCTAGAAAGGTTTGGAGAAGGAATTGTCAGTCAGTTCTCTAAAGGGTCAAATTTCTGCATTACCCATTTTGTTACATAAGCGTCTGGTGGATGTGCCAGATGTTCAATCTTTTGTCAGGCCCTGGTCAGAATCAGGACTGTGTTTAAATCTTTTGCTCATCCTTGGAACCTTATACTTGTTCTTGAGCCATTGCATTAAATAGATATCAAGTTATTATCTTGGAAGGTTTTTGTTTCTTTGTTTTCTTTCTCTCGGCTTTGTAGTATAATTCGCCTTATCTTATTTTTCATGCTGATAAGGCGGTTCTTCATTGTAATTTGGGTTTTCTTCCTACAGTGGTTTTAGTTAGAATGTTAATCAGGACATTGTTGTTCCTTCTCTGTCCTAATCCTCCTCATAAGGAACGTTTTTTGCACAACTGAGATGTTGTGCGTGCTTAAAATTTTATCTAAGGCGACTAAGGATTTTCGCCATTCCTCTGCCCTGTTTGTTTATTTCTCTGGAAAGCGTATAGGTCAGAAAGCTACTGCTGCTTCTCTTTCTTTCTGGTTGAGAATTACAGCTCATTTCATGAGGGCTGATTCCTTTTCTTGGGCTTTCTAAAATGAAGCTTCTGTGGAACTGATTTGCAAGGCTGCAACTTGGTCCTCTCTGCATACTTTTTCCAAATTTGATTCTTTTGTCTCGGCTAAGACTTCTTTTGGGAGAAAGGTTCTTCTGTTTAGGTCTGCTTATCTTGTTATCCCTCCCTTGTCCCTCCCTTTTCATCTGTGTCCTCTAGCTTGGGTATTGGTTCTTAGGAAAGAAATCAAAATTTATGCTTACCTGATAAATTTGTTTTTTTTTTCCGGATATGGAGAGTCCACGACCCCACCCTTATTTTTAAGTCAGTTATTTTTTTTACTAAACCTCAGGCATCTCTACGCCTTTGTGTTATTCCTTTTTTTTTTCATTTCCCTCCGGTCGAATGACTGGGCATTGGGGAGAAGGGGAGTGATACTTAACAGCTTTGCTAGTGTGCTCTTCGCCTTCTCCTGCTGTCCAGGAGTGAATATCCCACTAGTAATTGGAATGACGTCGTGGGCTCTCCATGTCTGGAAAGAAAGAAATTCATCAGGTAAGCATAATTTTTTTTTTTTTTTTAAATTTCCCCACCCCTGAAAGTTTAAGGAATTAAAGTGAGTATTTTTAGATACTGGGCACGAATTCCTTAATCTTTACAATCACTTTAAGCTGCATGTTTCTGATCAAGGTTTGTATAATTTTAGCCTCAGAAGGTGAGGTATTTTCAAATGATCAAGAGTTTCTGATTGACACAGTAGCATCCTTTTTTCTGTTTAAGCTTGAACATCTTCGGCCTCTTTTAAGAGACGTTTTATGTACCTTAGAGGTTCAGGATTCAATTCTAAGGTTCCAGAGGATAAGTCTGTTTAGCAACTGTATTTGATTTTTAAACCTTCTGCTAAGTCACCTGAGGTTTTTCCTGGTTCCTAATGCTATCTCGGAAATCATCAGATTCTAATATTTGCATTCCTGGACAAGCACTTTCAATTTGTTGCTCTTCCATTTAGTCTGGCTACTGCTCCCAGAATTTTTGCGAAAGCTCTGGGGACTTTTATCGGTTATAAGAGTTCAGGGTGTTTCGGTGTTTCCTTATCTGGACAGTATCTTTGTACAGGCTCCATACTTACATTTAGCAGTATCTCATACAGACAGACTCTTTTTGCTTGTTCAAGGGCATGGTTAGAGAATCAATTTTCCAAAGGGTTCTCATTCTTCTCAGTCCAGGGTTACTTTCTCCTGTTAAGTGTAGTCAGTCCACGGGTCATCCATTACTTATGGGATATTAACTCCTCCCTAACAGGAAGTGCAAGAGGATCACCCAAGCAGAGCTGCTATATAGCTCCTCCCCTCTACGTCACACCCAGTCATTCTCTTGCACCTAACTAATAGATAGGATGTGTGAGAGGAGTGTGGTTATTAAATTTAGTTTTTTATTACTTCAATCAAAAGTTTGTTGTTTTAAACAGCACCGGAGTGTGTTGTTTCTTCTCAGGCAGTATTAGAAGAAGAATCTACCTGAGTTTGTGTATGATCTTAGCGGACGTAACTAAGATCCATTTGCTGTTCTCGGCCATTCTGAGGAGCGAGGTAACTTCAGAACAGGGGACAGCGGGCAGGGTTCACCTGCAAAGAGGTATGTTGCAGTATATTATTTTCTAAGGAATGGAATTGACTGAGAAAATACTGCTAATACCGATATAATGTAAGTACAGCCTTAAATGCAGTAGTAGTAACTGGTATCAGGCTGTTATGTATGTACGTTGGCACCAAAGTATTTCTGGGGAATGGCACTTCACTAAGAAAATACTGTATACATATAACTCTAGCCTCTCTGCAGTGATAGCGACTAGAAACAGGCTTTTATTCTTATTCATATATTTAAAACGTTTACTGACAGGTTAATCGTTTTTTTCTCTGAGGTACTTGGTGAAAATTTATGGGCATTATTTTCCACTTGGCTGTAGTTTATTTTGTATAAAATCAGTTACTGAGCTTCCCCACTGCTGTATTAAGAGTGGGAGGGGCCTATTTTTGGCGCTTTTACTACGCATTAAAAATTCAGTCACAGTCTTCCTTATTCTCCCTGCATGATCCAGGACGTCTCTACAGAGCTCAGGGGTCTCCAAAACTAGTTTGAGGGAGGTAATCACTCACAGCAGACCTGTGAGACTGTGCTTTGACTGTGATAAAAAACGTATTTATTTGTCAATCGTTTTTTTGGTATTAAGGGGTTAATAATCCATTTGCTAATGGGTGCTATCCTTTGCTAAATTAATGCATTTCATATGAAAAATTGATTGCTATAACTAAACCGGTTCATTGTTATATCAAAGTGACAGTTTTTTTGTGTGCTTCTTAAAGGCACAGTAATGTTTTTTATATTGCTTGTAAATTCAGTTGAAAAGTATTTTCCAAGCTTGCTAGTCTAATTGCTAGTTTGTTTAAACATGTCTGACACAGAGGAATCTCTTTGTGCAATATGTTCAAAGGCCAAGGTGGAGCCCAATAGAAATTTAGGTACTAATTGCATTGATGCTACTTTAAATAAAAGCCAATCTGTACATGTTAAGCAACATTCACCAGACAACGAGGGGGAAGTTATGCCGACTAACTTGCCTCACGTGTCAGTACCTGCATCTCCCGCTCAGGAGGTGCGTGATATTGTAACGCCAAGTACATCAGGGTGGCCATTACAAATCACTTTACAAGACATGGCTAATGTTATGACTGAAGTTTTGTCTAAATTGCCAGAACTTAGGGGTAAACGAGACCACTCTGGGGTGAGAACAGAGTGCGCTGATAATGCTAGGGCCATGTCTGATACTGCGTCACAATTTGCAGAACATGAAGACGGAGAGCTTCATTCTGTGGGTGACGGATCTGATCCAAATAAACTGGATTCAGACATTTCAAATTTTAAGTTTAAGCTGGAAAACCTCCGTGTATTACTAGGGGAGGTGTTAGCGGCACTGAATGATTGTAACACAGTTGCAATCCCAGAGAAAATGTGTAGGTTGGATAAATATTTTGCGGTACCGACGAGTACTGACGTTTTTCCTATATCTAAGAGACTTACTGAAATTGTTACTAAGGAGTGGGATAGACCCGGTGTGCCTTTCTCACCCCCTCCAATATTCAGAAAAATGTTTCCAATAGACGCCACCACACGGGACTTATGGCAAACGGTCCCTAAGGTGGAGGGAGCAGTTTCTACTTTAGCTAAGCGTACCACTATCCCGGTGGAGGATAGCTGTGCCTTTTCAGATCCAATGGATAAAAAGTTAGAGGGTTACCTTAAGAAAATGTTTGTTCAACAAGGTTTTATATTGCAACCCCTTGCATGCATTGCGCCTGTCACGGCTGCAGCGGCATTTTGGTTTGAGTCTCTGGAAGAGACCCTTGACACGGCTCCATTAGATGAGATTACACACAAGCTTAAAACCCTTAAGCTAGCTAATTCATTTATTTCTGATGCCGTAGTACACTTAACTAAACTTACGGCTAAGAATTCCGGATTCGCCATTCAGGCGCGCAGAGCGCTGTGGCTAAAATCCTGGTCAGCGGATGTGACTTCTAAATCTAAATTGCTTAACATACCTTTCAAGGGGCAGACATTATTCGGGCCCGGTTTGAAAGAAATTATCGCTGATATTACGGGAGGTAAAGGCCATGCCCTGCCTCATGACAGAGCCAAACCAAGGGCTAGACAGTCTAATTTTCGTGCCTTTCGTAACTTCAAGGCAGGAGCAGCATCAACTTCCTCTGCCCCAAAACAGGAAGGAGCTGTTGCTCGCTACAGACAAGGCTGGAAACCTAACCAGACCTGGAACAAGGGCAAGCAGGCCAGAAAACCTGCTGCTGCCCCTAAGACAGCATGAAGTGAGGGCCCCCGATCTGGAAACGGATCTAGTGGGGGGCAGACTCTCTCTCTTCGCCCAGGCTTGGGAAAGAGATGTCCAGGATCCCTGGGCGTTGGAGATCATATCTCAGGGATATCTTCTGGACTTCAAAGCTTCTCCTCCACAAGGGAGATTTCATCTTTCAAGGTTGTCAACAAACCAGATAAAGAAAGAGGCGTTTCTACGCTGTGTACAAGATCTTTTACTCATGGGAGTGATCCATCCGGTTCCGCGGTCGGAACACGGACAAGGATTTTACTCAAATCTGTTTGTGGTTCCCAAGAAAGAAGGAACCTTCAGACCTATATTGGATTTAAAGATCCTAAACAAATTCCTAAGAGTTCCATCGTTCAAAATGGAAACTATTCGGACAATCTTACCCATGATCCAAAGGGGTCAGTACATGACTACAGTGGATTTAAAGGATGCCTACCTTCACATACCGATTCACAAGGATCATTACCGGTATCTAAGGTTTGCCTTCCTAGACAGGCATTACCAGTTTGTAGCTCTTCCCTTCGGGTTAGCTACGGCTCCAAGAATCTTTACAAAGGTTCTGGGCTCTCTTCTGGCGGTACTAAGACCGCGAGGAATATCGGTAGCTCCGTACCTAGACGACATTCTGATACAAGCGTCAAGCTTCCAAACTGCCAAATCTCATACAGAGTTAGTACTGGCATTTCTAAGGTCGCATGGGTGGAAAGTGAACGAAGAAAAGAGTTCTCTATTACCACTCACAAGAGTTCCCTTCTTGGGGACTCTTATAGATTCTGTAGAAATGAAAATTTACCTGACAGAGGACAGGTTAACAAAACTTCTAAATGCTTGCCGTGTCCTTCATTCCATTCAACACCCGTCAGTGGCTCAATGCATGGAGGTAATCGGCTTAATGGTAGCGGCAATGGACATAGTACCTTTTGCACGCCTGCATCTCAGACCACTGCAATTGTGCATGCTAAGTCAGTAGAATGGGGATTACTCAGATTTGTCCCCTATGCTGAATCTGGATCAAGAGACCAGAGATTCTCTTCTATGGTGGCTTTCTCGGCCACATCTGTCCAGGGGGATGCCCTTCAGCAGGCCAGACTGGACAATTGTAACAACAGACGCCAGCCTTTTAGGTTGGGGCGCTGTCTGGAATTCCCTGAAGGCTCAGGGATCATGGACTCAGGAGGAGAGTCTCCTTCCAATAAACATTCTGGAATTGAGCAGTTCTCAATGCCCTTCTGACTTGGCCTCAGTTAGCAACTCTGAGGTTCATCAGGTTTCAGTCGGACAACATCACGACTGTGGCTTACATCAATCATCAGGGAGGGACAAGGAGTTCCCTAGCGATGATGGAAGTCTCAAAGATTATTCGCTGGGCAGAGTCTCACTCTTGCCACATGTCAGCGATTCACATCCCAGGCGTGGAGAACTGGGAGGCGGATTTCCTAAGTCGCCAGACTTTTCATCCGGGGGAGTGGGAACTTCATCCGGAGGTCTTTGCCCAGATACTTCGACGTTGAGGCAAACCAGATCTGGATCTCATGGCGTCTCGCCAGAACGCCAAACTTCCTTGTTACGGATCCAGGTCCAAGAACCCGGGAGCGGCGCTGATAGATGCTCTGAAAGCACCTTGGGTCTTCAACATGGCTTATGTGTTTCCACCCTTCCCGATGCTTCCTCGATTGATTGCCAGGATCAAACAGGAGAAAGCATCGGTGATTCTAATAGCGCCTGCGTGGCCACGCAGGACCTGGTATGCAGATCTAGTGGACATGTCATCCTGTCCACCTTGGTCGCTGCCTCTGAGACAGGACCTTCTAATTCAGGGTCCTTTCAAACATCAAAATCTAATTTCTCTGAAGCTGACTGCATGGAGATTGAACGCTTGATTTTATCAAAGCGTGGATTTTCGGAGTCAGTAATTGATACCTTAAGACAGGCTAGGAAACCTGTTACCAGGAAAATTAACCATAAGATATGGCGTAAATATTTACACTGGTGCGAATCCAAGAGTTACTCATGGAGTAAGGTTAGGATTCCTAGGATATTGTCTTTTCTACAAGAAGGTTTAGAAAAGGGTTTATCTGCAAGTTCTTTGAAGGGACAGATCTCAGCTCTGTCCATCCTTTTACACAAACGTCTGTCAGAAGTTCCAGACGTTCAGGCTTTTTGTCAGGCTTTGGCCAGGATTAAGCCTGTGTTTAAGACTGTTGCTCCACCGTGGAGCTTAAACTTAGTTCTTAACGTTTTACAGGGTGTTCCGTTTGAACCCCTTCATTCCATTGATATCAAGCTGTTATCTTGGAAAGTTCTGTTTTTAATGGCTATTTCCTCGGCTCGTAGAGTCTCTGAGTTATCAGCCTTACATTGTGATCCTCCTTATCTGATTTTTCATTCAGACAAGGTAGTTCTGCGTACTAAACCTGGGTTCTTACCTAAGGTAGTCACTAACAAGAATATCAATCAAGAGATTGTTGTTCCATCATTGTGCCCTAACCCTTCTTAAAAGAAGGAACGACTTCTGCACAATCTAGACGTAGTCCGTGCCCTGAAATTTTATTTACAGGCAACTAAAGATTTTCGCCAAACTTCTTCCCTGTTTGTCGTTTATTCTGGACAGAGGAGAGGTCAAAAAGCATCTGCTACCTCTCTCTCTTTTTGGCTTCGTAGCATAATACGTTTAGCCTATGAGACTGCTGGACAGCAGCCTCCTGAAAGAATTACAGCTCATTCGACGAGAGCTGTGGCTTCCACGTGGGCCTTTAAGAATGAGGCCTCTGTTGAACAGATTTGCAAGGCTGCAACTTGGTCTTCTCTTCATACCTTTTCCAAATTTTACAAATTTGACACTTTTGCTTCTTCTGAGGCTGTTTTTGGGAGAAAGGTTCTTCAGGCAGTGGTTCCTTCCGTGTAAAGATCCTGCCTGTCCCTCCCGTCATCCGTGTACTTTAGCTTTGGTATTGGTATCCCATAAGTAATGGATGACCCGTGGACTGACTACACTTAACAGGAGAAAACATAATTTATGCTTACCTGATAAATTCCTTTCTCCTGTAGTGTAGTCAGTCCACGGCTCGCCCTGTTTTTTATGGCAGGTCTAAATTTTAAATTATACTCCAGTCACCACTGAACCCTATAGTTTCTCCTTTCTCGTTTGGTTTTCGGTCGAATGACTGGGTGTGACGTCGAGGGGAGGAGCTATATAGCAGCTCTGCTTGGGTGATCCTCTTGCACTTCCTGTTAGGGAGGAGTTAATATCCCATAAGTAATGGATGACCCGTGGACTGACTACACTACAGGAGAAAGGAATTTATCAGGTAAGCATAAATTATGTTTTTGTAGGTGTCATAATAGATTCAGTCTATATGAGACTTTCCTTGACGGATCAAAGGAGGCTTAACTTACTCTCATCTTGCTCAAATCTTAAGTTAGTTCCTTTTTTCCTCTGTAGCTCTTTGCATGGAGGTATTGGGTATGATGATAGCAGCATCAGATGCTATTCCTTTTGCTTGGTTTCATATAAGACCTCTCTAGCTTTGTATGCTTTGTCAATGGGGCGGGATTATAGCAATACAATGCCTTTCCTTGTGGATAAATCATCAGTCCATTGTTCTAGAGGCATCCTTTGTTCGTCCAAATTGGACTGTGATCATGACAGATGCAAGTCCTTCGTGTTTGGGTGCAGTCTGGCAGTTTGGTTACCTCAGGAGGCGAGGTTACCGATCAAATGCTTTGGAACTGCAATTGTTAGTGCTCTTCAGAGCTGGCCTCTCCTGAAAATAGAGACTTACCTGTGTTTCCAGTCAGACAGTATCACAGCGGTTTCTTACACCAATCATTAATAGGGAACTCGCAGTTCCCTGGTGATGAGGGAGGAGTCCGGATTTTGACTTGGTAAAAAAGCAGTCTTTGTACAATCTCTGCAGTACATATTCTATATTTGTCCACATGCCCTGTATACTTCATCTGTTGCCTCAGATATACCAGCACCCTTATCTTTCCTTTCCTTTCACTACTGTTATGAGCAATTAAGTGCAGCTCAGTTCTCTGGATCTGCTATTGTCTACGGTGTAAGGGTATTACTGTGTAGCCCCCTACTCAGATGTGTATCACATGTGTAGAGTCTGTATCTAATCCTAAACAGGGTCTTGCAGCTCTGCCCTTAATTTAGAGTTTAGGGTCCTAGAGCTCACCACAGCTATGTTTTGGAAGGTTCGAAAGAACTATTACTAAAATGTATATAATAAATTCCCTCTGCTGTTACTGAGTTGATGGCTATCATGCCTCAATCAATTAAATGCAAACGCATGCATGTGGGAGATGTTGATATTTTGTAGGTCTTGAGCTCATCAGGGACTTCCCTTAGGGTAGTTTCCTCTAGTGTACTTTAGAATCTAAAGATTCTCTTCTGATGATGGGTTTTCAGAGATTCAGTACCCCCCTACACACACACACACACACACACACAGAAGTAATGGTGGAAGATATGTATACAGTGTCCATTTTAGGACATCCTTGCTCCCTCCTCCAATACTCCCTCCTCCATCCTTTAAAATTCCATGCTCCCTTATTTAAAACTCCCTCTTCCATCCTCTAAAACTCCATGCTCCCTCCACTGAAACTCCCTCCTATCTTCTTCCTCTGTTAAAACTGCATCCTTTCTGCTTCGTCCTTCCTGATCCGTGCTGCATGCTCTATCCTCTCTCCTTTGCCCTCCCTGCTTCATGCTGCCTTTTCTATCCTTCCTGTTTCATGCTCCTTCCTCTCTCCTCCCTCCTCAAGGTTGGAGGCAGCATGAAGCAGGGAGGACAGAGGAGGTAGCATGGAGGAGGCAGCATTAAGCAGGGAGGACAGAGGAGGTAGCATGATACAGGGAGGATGAAGCAGAAAGGAGGCAGTTTTACCAAAAGGCGGAGGAAGAAGTGAGTTTCAGAGGAGGGAGCATAGAGTTTTAGAGGATGGAAGAGGGTTACAGGAGGAAGGAGAAAGGAGGGAGTTTTACATGCAGGAATATGGAGTTTTAAAGGATGGAGGAGGGAGGAAGGATTCCTAAAATGGGCACCGTATGTGTCCTTTTAATGTCATGCTAAAAGCATTATTCATGCATTATTATTCAAGGAGGCGTTGAGTGTTTTGACAGCAGATAATTCTCCCACTCCTCAAAAGCCACTTGTTAAAAAGTCCTTTAAGCCGGCTCCTAAACAACCCAGTTCTTTCCTGGTGCCTGATTCAGTGACTGAGCTAGTGACTAAGGAACAGATTAAACGGGTGTATACCATTTATTCCATCCGCAAAATTCAAAGCCATGTTTCCTCCTTCTGTTGGATACCGATCCACAAGTTGACAGAGCAATTTCTACCCTTGCTTGATGGACTAGCATTCTCTTAGAGGATGGTCCCTCTTTCATGGATAGGAAGCTTGAAGGCTTTCATATACAATCCTTTCAGCGGGCAGTATTTATGTTCCGCCCAGGTGTCAGTGTAGCTTACTTAGCTGCAATTACTCTAATCTAGTCTGACAACCTTTCATTGTTCTTATCTAATGAAGCATGCTTGAAAGAAATAGATTGTTTAAAGCTCTTAAGGCCTGCTAATAGCTTCATTAGTGATTCAGCAGTGGTGATAATCCACATTTAATGCAAGGTGCACTGCCATGGCTGTTTTGGCAAGATGATCCTTATGGGTTAAATCCTGCTCTTCAGAAATGGTTTCTAAAGGCAGACTGTTGTCACTCCCCTTTTGGGGCAAAATACTTTCTTGCTCCAAGTTAAATATAAAGCTAAATCTAGGCCTTTGGGGCATTTTAGTTACATAAAAAAAAAAAAAAAAAAAAAGACAATGATCTGCATCACCCACGTCTTCTTGGGAGCCTAGCACTTCCTGGTCTAAGACTAAGCAATCCAAGAAAGCTTATCTATCCTTCAAGTTTGAATAAAGGTGTGCCCCCCCCCCACCCCACTCCAGAAAGTTTTTGTTAGGGGGCAGATTGAAACTGTTTTGAGGGACTTGGGAGATGTCTCTTGTAGACCCTTGGGTGTTGGGTATTATTTATCTGGAGTACTGAATACGTTTTGATTCAGACCCCGTGAGGAAGATTCCTCCTGTATCAAGTTCCTTCCTGGCTTATTTTGCAGATTTGGACTCAGTGGGTGTTATTGCTCCAATTTTTGCCACATAGCTGAATCAGGATTTCTATTTACAGCTCTTCTTAGTACCAATGAAAGTCACTTTTTAGCCTATCCTGGATCTCAAAATGTTTTGAAAGTTCACACTTTCAAGATGGAAGCTATTTACACTATTCTTCCTTTAGTGCAGGAGGGTCAGTTTATGCCTACAATCAGTCTAATAGATGCTTTTTTGCATATTACCATTTACAGGAATCATCTGGAGTATCTTCAGTATTTGTCTTCCTAAACAGGCAGTGCCGGTTTGTGGCTCTACCATTTGGTATTGCCTTATGGAGAGTAGTGACAGCTTTGTGCATCTCAGTAGAACTCTTATCTAGATGATATTCTGGTACAAGCACCCTCTATCCAGCTTGCTGTGATTCACTTTAATGCTGTTCTTCAACTGCTTTCCAGTCATGTTTGGTGCATCAATCTGCCAAAGAGCTCCTTGATACCTCAAACTCGTGTATCCTTCCTTTGGTCAATCATAGACTCAATTGCTATGCATCTGTCAAATTCAACAGTCTTGTGCTTAATCTCAGCAAACTCTTCAGCCTTCCATAGCCCAATGCATGTAAGTTGTTGGCCACAAGGTGGTTGCCTCAGATGCAGCTCCCTTTGCCAGAAAAATAGCAAATGTAGTACATCTTTATAAAAAGGGCAGTAGGGAAGAACCTGGTAACTACAGGCCAGTCAGTCTTCACTTCAGAAGTGGGAAATTAATGGAAACTCTTAAAAGAATTATAGCTTACCTTAAGACAAGCCATTTAGAGGATCAATAACAGCATGGTTTACTTCAGGGAGATTGTCAGACTAATTTAATTTAATTATTTGATTAGGTAACTAAAGTGTTTGACCAGGGTGAAGCAGTAGATGTGAACTGGGTAAAATGTTGGCTTATAGACAAGAGTGTCTTAGTAAATGGAGTGCATTCAGTAGAGGGAGCAGCCACAGGAAAAAGTCTGTTTACAGATAATATAAACATTTCTAATAGAGTTGATGTTTCACATACGTGATATAAAAAAAATTGGAGGATTGGACATGACTAGGATCTAAATGTTAACATTTCAAAGTGCAAAATTATGCATTTAGGAAAGCAAAATCCAAATATTAATTACGGATTCAATAACACTTTACTGACTGTTACAAAAGAGGAAAGGGAACTGGGAATTGCTATTTCAGATTATTTATAATTTAGTAGTATCTCAGCTATTAAGGCCAGTAGAATGCTTGCATGTATGGGTAGATGAATTTGCAGCAGAAATAGTAAAGTTCTTATGCCACTTTACAGATCACTATTAAGGCCTGATCTTGAGTATTGTGTACATTTCTGGAGGCCATATCTCCCAAAGTATATAAAGAAACTGGAATCTGTTCAAAGGAGGGCTACTAAATTGTCCATGGTCTAAAAAATAAAACTTAACAGGAAAGATTCAGTGACCTAAATATGTATAGCTTACAGGAGAGAGAAGGGCAATTGGTGATATGATAATAACTTGGTAAAGCTGAGTCTTTGAATATTTTTCATAAAAAGAAAAATGTATGCACATGATCTCAAGCTGAAAGGTATTCGGTTCAGGGGTAATTTACATAAACACTTTTTCCCAGAAACTTCCATTAGATGTGGTGAAGGCAAACACGGTGGGGGCCTTCAAGAATGCCTGGGATAAGCAATCTTACTAGATACATTTATGCTTTCTGGAAATTATGGGAAGACTTGTTGGATATATGCTTCTTATATGTCTTCAAAATCTGTTTCTTCTCTGGAATATAAAGTAGTCAATGCTCCAACAATGAAATTGAGATTACAAGGACCTGTCTTAATTTTTATTTCTTTCATGTAATTAGCAAGAGTCCATGAGCTAGTGACGTATGGGATATACATTCCTACCAGGAGGGGCAAAGTTTCCCAAACCTCAAAATGCCTACAAATACACCCCTCACCACACTCACAAATCAGTTTTACAAACTTTGCCTCCTATGGAGGTGGTGAAGTAAGTTTGTGCTAGATTCTACGTTGATATGCGCTCCGCAGCAGGTTGGAGCCCGGTTTTCCTCTCGGCGTGCAGTGAATGTCAGAGGGATGTGAGGAGAGTATTGCCTATTTGAATGCAATGATCTCCTTCTACGGGGTCTATTTCATAGGTTCTTTGTTATCGGTCGTAGAGATTCATCTCTTACCTCCCTTTTCAGATCGACGATATACTCTTATATATATATACCATTACCTCTGCTGATTTTCGTTTCAGTACTGGTTTGGCTTTCTACAACATGTAGATGAGTGTCCTGGGGTAAGTAAGTCTTATTTTCTGTGACACTCTAAGCTATGGTTGGGCACTTTATTAAAAAAGTTCTAAATATATGTATTCAAACATTTATTTGCCTTGACTCAGGATGTTCAACATTCCTTATTTTCAGACAGTCAGTTTCATATTTGGGATAATGCATTTGAATCAATCATTTTTTCTTACCTTAAAAATTTGACTTTTTCCCTGTGGGCTGTTATGCTCGCGGGGGCTGAAAATGCTTCATTTTATTGCGTCATTCTTGGCGCTGACTTTTTTGACGCAAAATTTTTTTCTGTTTCCGGCGTCATACGTGTCTCCGGAAGTTGCGTCATTTTTTTACGTTTTTTGCGTCAAAAGTGTCGGCGTTCCGGATGTGGCGTCATTTTTGGCGCCAAAAGCATTTAGGCGCCAAATAATGTGGGCGTCTTATTTGGCGCTAAAAAAATATGGGCGTCACTTTTGTCTCCACATTATTTAAGTCTCATTATTTATTGCTTCTGGTTGCTAGAAGCTTGTTCACTGGCATTTTGTCCCATTCCTGAAACTGTCATTTAAGGAATTTTATCTATTTTGCTTTATATGTTGTTTTTTTCTATTACATATTGCAAGATGTCCCACGTTGCAACTGAGTCAGAAGATACTTCCGGAAAATCGCTGCCTGGTGCTGGAGCTACCAAAGCTAAGTGTATCTGCTGTAAACTTTTGGTATCTGTTCCTCCAGCTGTTGTTTGTATTGAATGTCATGACAAACTTGTTAATGCAGATAAAATTTCCTTTAGTAAAGTTCCGTTACCTGTTGCTGTTCTGTCAACATCTAATACTCAGAGTGTTCCTGATAACATAAGAGATTTTGTTTCTGAATCCATTAAGAAGGCTTTGTCTGTTATTCCTCCTTCTAGTAAACATAAAAAATCTTTTAAAACTTTTCATTGTTCAGATGAATTTTTAAATGAACATCATCATTCTGATTCTGATAATGGTTCTTCTGGTTCAGAGGATTCTGTCTCAGAGGTTGATGCTGATAAATCTTCATATTTATTTAAAATGGAATTTATTTGTTCTTTGCTTAAAGAAGTTCTAATTGCTTTAGAAATTGAGGATTCTGGTCCTCTTGATACTCAATCTAAACGTTTAGATAAGGTTTTTAAATCTCCTGTAGTTATTCCAGAAGTTTTTCCTGTTCCTAGTGCTATTTCTGAAGTAATTTCCAGGGAATGGAATAATTTGGGTAATTCATTTACTCCTCCTAAACGTTTTAAGCAATTATTTCCTGTGCCATCTGACCGATTAGAGTTTTGGGACAAAATCCCTAAGGTTGATGGGGCTGTCTCTACTCTTGCTAAGCGTACTAGGATTCCTACGGCAGATGGTACTTCCTTTAAGGATCCTTTAGATAGGAAAATTGAATCCTTTCTAAGAAAAGCCTATTTGTGTTCAGGTAATCTTCTTAGACCTGCTATATCTTTGGCGGATGTTGCTGCAGCTTCAACTTTTTGGTTGGAAGCTTTAGCGCAACAAATAACAGATCATAATTCTCATAGCATTATTATTCTTCTTCAACATGCTAATAATTTTATTTGTGATGCCATCTTTGATATCATTAGGGTTGATGTCAGGTATATGTCTCTAGCTATTTTAGCTAGAAGAGCTTTATGGCTTAAAACTTGGAATGCTGATATGTCTTCTAAGTCTACTCTGCTTTCCCTTTCTTTCCAGGGTAATAAATTATTTGGTTCTCAGTTGGATTCTATTATTTCAACTGTTACTGGAGGGAAAGGAACTTTTTTAACACAGGATAAAAAATCTAGAGGTAAATTCAGGTCTAATAATAGTTTTCGTTCCTTTCGTCACAACGAAACCTGATCCTTCATCCTCAGGAGCGGTTTCAGTTTGGAAACCATCTCCAGTCTGGAATAAATCCAAGCCTTCAAGAAAATCAAAGCCAGCTTCTAAGTCCACATGAAGGTGCGGCCCTCATTCCAGCTCAGCTGGTAGGGGGCAGATTACGTTTTTTCAAAGAAATTTGTATCAAATCCGTTCACAATCTTTGGATTCAGAACATTGTTTCAGAAGGGTACAGAATTGGCTTCAAAATAAGACCTCCTGCAAAAAGATTTTTTCTTTCCCGTGTCCCAGTAAATCCAGCGAAGGCTCAAGCGTGTTTCAGATCTAGAGTTGGCTGGAATAATTATGCCAGTTCCAGTTCTGGAACGGGGGCTGGGGTTTTATTCAAATCTCTTCATTGTACCAAAGAAGGAGAATTCCTTCAGACCAGTTCTGGATCTAAAGATATTGAATCGTTATGTAAGGATACCAACATTCAAAATGGTAACTGTAAGGACTATCCTGCCTTTTGTTCAGCAAGGGCATTATATGTCTACAATAGATTTACAGGATGCATATCTGCATATTCCGATTCATCCAGATCACTTTCAGTTTCTGAGATTCTCTTTCCTAGACAAGCATTACCAGTTTGTGGCTCTACCGTTTGGTCTAGCAACAGCTCCAATAATTTTTTCAAAGGTTCTCGGTGCCCTTCTGTCTGTAATCAGAGAACAGGGTATTGTGGTATTTCCTTATTTGGACGATATCTTGGTACTTGCTCAGTCTTTACATTTAGCAGAATCTCATACGAATCGACTTGTGTTGTTTCTTCAAGATCATGGTTGGAGGATCAATTTACTAAAAAGTTCATTGATTCCTCAGACAAGGGTAACCTTTTTGGGTTTCCAGATAGATTCAGTGTCCAATACTCTATCTTTGACAGACAAGAGACGTCTAAAATTGATATCAGCTTGTCGAAACCTTCAGTCACAATCATTCCCTTCGGTAGCCTTATGCATGGAAATTCTAGGTCTTATGACTGCTGCATCAGACGCGATCCCCTTTGCTCGTTTTCACATGCGACCTCTTCAGCTCTGTATGCTGAACCAATGGTGCAGGGATTACACAAAGATATCTCAATTAATAGCTTTAAAACCGATTGTACGACACTCTCTGACGTGGTGGACAGATCACCATCGTTTAGTTCAGGGGGCTTCTTTTGTTCTTCCGACCTGGACTGTAATTTCAACAGATGCAAGTCTTACAGGTTGGGGAGCTGTATGGGGGTCTCTGACGGCACAAGGGGTTTGGGAATCTCAGGAGGTGAGATTACCAATCAATATTTTGGAACTCCGTGCAATTTTCAGAGCTCTTCAGTCTTGGCCTCTTCTGAAGAGAGAATCGTTCATTTGTTTTCAGACAGACAATGTCACAACTGTAGCATACATCAATCATCAAGGAGGGACTCACAGTCCTCTAGCTATGAAAGAAGTATCTCGAATTCTGGTTTGGGCGGAATCCAGCTCCGGTCTAGTTTCTGCGGTTCATATCCCAGGTATAGACAATTGGGAAGCGGATTATCTCAGTCGCCAAACGTTGCATCCGGGCGAATGGTCTCTTCACCCAGAGGTATTTCTTCAGATTGTTCAAATGTGGGGGCTTCCAGAAATAGATCTGATGGCCTCTCATCTAAACAAGAAACTTCCCAGGTATCTGTCCAGATCCAGGGATCCTCAAGCGGAAGCAGTGGATGCATTGTCACTTCCTTGGAAGTATCATCCTGCCTATATCTTTCCGCCTCTAGTTCTTCTTCCAAGAGTGATCTCCAAAATTCTGAAGGAATGCTCGTTTGTTCTGCTGGTAGCTCCAGCATGGCCTCACAGGTTTTGGTATGCGGATCTTGTCCGGATTGCTTCTTGCCAACCGTGGACTCTTCCATTAAGACCAGACCTTCTGTCTCAAGGTCCTTTTTTCCATCAGGATCTCAAATCCTTAAATTTAAAGGTATGGAGATTGAACGCTTGATTCTTAGTCAAAGAGGTTTCTCTGACTCTGTGATTAATACTATGTTACAGGCTCGTAAATCTGTATCTAGGGAGATATATTATAGAGTCTGGAAGACTTATATTTCTTGGTGTCTTTTTCATCATTTTTCCTGGCATTCTTTTAGAATTCCAAGAATTTTACAGTTTCTTCAGGATGGTTTGGATAAAGGTTTGTCTGCAAGTTCCTTGAAAGGACAAATCTCTGCTCTTTCTGTTCTTTTTCACAGAAAGATTGCTAATCTTCCTGATATTCATTGTTTTGTACAAGCTTTGGTGCGTATAAAACCTGTTATTAAGTAAATTTCTCCTCCTTGGAGTTTGAATTTGGTTCTGGGGGCTCTTCAAGCTCCTCCGTTTGAACCTATGCATTCATTGGACATTAAATTACTTTCTTGGAAAGTTTTGTTCCTTTTGGCCATCTCTTCTGCCAGAAGAGTTTCTGAATTATCTGCTCTTTCTTGTGAATCTCCTTTTTTGATTTTTCATCAGGATAAGGCGGTGTTGCGAACTTCTTTTGAATTTTTACCTAAGGTTGTGAATTCCAACAACATTAGTAGAGAGATTGTGGTTCCTTCATTATGTCCTAATCCTAAGAATTCTAAGGAGAAATCATTGCATTCTTTGGATGTGGTTAGAGCTTTGAAATATTATGTTGAAGCTACTAAGACTTTCCGAAAGACTTCTAGTCTGTTATCTTTTCCGGTTCTAGGAAAGGTCAGAAGGCCTCTGCCATTTCTTTGGCATCCTGGTTGAAATCTTTAATTCATCATGCTTATGTCGAGTCGGGTAAAACTCCGCCTCAAAGGATTACAGCTCATTCTACTAGGTCAGTTTCTACTTCCTGGGCGTTTAGGAATGAAGCTTCGGTTGATCAGATTTGCAAAGCAGCAACTTGGTCCTCTTTGCATACTTTTACTAAATTCTACCATTTTGATGTGTTTTCTTCTTCTGAAGCAGTTTTTGGTAGAAAAGTACTTCAGGCAGCTGTTTCAGTTTGAATCTTCTGCTTATGTTTTCATTTAAACTTTAT
Source organism: Bombina bombina (assembly GCF_027579735.1). NCBI lineage: Eukaryota > Metazoa > Chordata > Amphibia > Anura > Bombinatoridae > Bombina > Bombina bombina. The sequence goes on from NW_026512692.1 coordinate 19,251, forward strand.
TTTGGGTGTGGATTATTTTCAGCAGGAATTGGCTGTCTTTATTTTATCCCTCCCTCTCTAGTGAGTCTTGTGTGGAAGATCCACATCTTGGGTAGTCATTATCCCATACGTCACTAGCTCATGGACTCTTGCTAATTACATGAAAGAAAACATAATTTATGTAAGAAGTTACCTGATAAATTCATTTCTTTCATATTAGCAAGAGTCCATGAGGCCCACCCTTTTTTTGTGGTGGTTATGATTTTTTTGTATAAAGCACAATTATTCCAATTCCTTATTTTTTATGCTTTCGCACTTTTTTCTTATCACCCCACTTCTTGGCTATTCGTTAAACTGATTTGTGGGTGTGGTGAGGGGTGTATTTGTAGGCATTTTGAGGTTTGGGAAACTTTGCCCCTCCTGGTAGGAATGTATATCCCATACGTCACTAGCTCATGGACTCTTGCTAATATGAAAGAAATGAATTTATCAGGTAAGTTCTTACATAAATTATGTTTTTTTTACTAAATCCTCTATATTGTGGCAGGCGGCCTCATTTCCTCATTCAGTCTAGATTGGGATAATGAAAGACACCAGCCTAAAGTGTGTGGGAGCAGTCTTGGGGGTCTGAGTGCTGGAAGTTTGGTCTCCTTAGGAAGCAAAGTTACCAATAAACATTCTGGAAAACAGTGCAGTTTTCAGGGCCCTACAGATTTGGCCCAAACTTCTGAAAATGTCAGTTGCACAATATTGCAACAGGGTCTTAAATAAATTGTCAAAGAGTAACTCACTTTAAACTAGTGATGAAATAAGTATCCTGCATAATCAGATGGGTGAAATGTAACAATTGTCTGATCTCAGCCATTCACATCCTTTGAGTGAAGAATTGGGAGGCGTACTTTCTCAGTCACTATCGTTTTCACCTAGGAGAATAGTCTTTGAACCTGTTAGTATTTTACTATATAGTGATACATTAAAGCTTGCCAAAAATAAATTGCATGGCGTCTTGCTTGAATCACATGCTGCCCTGCTTTTGTTCTAGGTCTCAGGATCATCAGGCTGATCTAAAAGATTCTGTAGTTTTCCCCTGGTCTTTCCTTCATTTGTGTTATCTAGGGTGATAGCCGCAATCAAACTAAAATGAGCTTCAGTGATTCTGATTGTTCTGACTTGGCCATGCAGGGCTTTAAATGGCATCTTGACTGCCTAAGTGGCTTCCTCTCAGAAAGGACCTTCGTTCTCAAGGTCTATTCTTTCATCAGAATTTCAGAGCTGACGGCTTGTAAGGTAACTGTTACCTTAATTCAGGCCAGAAAGCCGGTCACCAAATTTACCTATCATAAACTGTTGAAAACCTTGTTGAGAGGCTTCTTTTGGCAGGAAACTACTGAGGGCTGTCGTTCCTGATCAATAACATACCTGTCTTATTTATTTTGTCTCCCCTTATTCATGGTGATCTTGTACATTGTCAGTATATTTATGAAAATCTTAGTAGTGCTATCCAAATAATATATCAGCTTATGGCAGGGTTATAACCAATACAAATAATAATTTTCCTTAAAAATAGAAACCCTTAATCAACATGCACCTACTAGACCATACAATTAATATAAATATCTGTATTCTTTTATTTATATCCATGAACATTTTTGAAATATATTTGCAATAAAAGGAATATGAAATACATTTTTATTTATATGCGCTTTTAAACTATTTAAATATGCTATGCAAAGTTTATACACGCTTATCTTAAAAACCAGCCTTATTTACAAATCTTTTAACATCCAAGCAATACAATTTTAAACTGTGCTCTTAAGCAATAGGATAATATATATATTCTGCTATTTAACTGCAATTTATCCTAATACAAAATTAACTGACAATATCAGAACTTGCATAGATGAGTTACTTAGCCAATCAGACACAGATTTAAACAACAATACAATATATAGGCTGTGACTACCAATTTAAAATACAATATACACTTCTGAATTATTATTATATATTTGCATAGATAAACAATTTAAGATTGGGATTAGTATAACAATACATAGGCTATGAAATGCTAACTTTAAATATTTCCTTAACTCTGCTACATACAGCAATAGTAAATGTTTTCTTTAAATGCATGCATACAAACAGGCAGGCTAAGAGCTATTTAAGGTTATATAATACAATCTAAAAGCCCAATTTGTTCTTTCCAATTCAAAAATTGTAATTTTACTGTAGTGGCTATGCATATAACTTATCTTATCAAAAACCTTGTATACATCATCAAATAAACCAGTCGATATCCGGTTTCCAATGTTTCTCAACAGGTCCAATTTCACCTCAGAAATTCAAAATTTGGGGGTAATGCATATGGAGTCCAATAGTAGGTGTGTGCTTTAATAATAACCACAGCAGTTATTCCTTCTGGATCAGCCAACAACAACCTTTTTGTTCAGTCTCTATGCTGGGGTTTAAATCATCTGATTTCACCCCTCCCCGTTTTTGATTATTATCAGTCATTGGTGAATATTGGAAACGCCCACGGCCTTGTCTTGGATTGGTTCTTTGCAACTGAACATGGATTGGTTTATTTGGTAAGTGTGTTGTCAAGAAAAATGCATCCCTGCAACAACCAATCATCTCATGGTTGCAATTCCGCATCATAACACTAGGTGGCAGCAGACGTACAAACAAAACAAATTCACCTTTACATTTCTAAACCATTTTTAAGCAAGTTAATTATTTTCATAAAATGGTTATTTAATCAGATTACACTCTCTGCATTAATCATATATAACCCCAATTACAGATGGTTAATATTAGGTTATTTTTTTTCTGATTATTCTGATACCAAATATGTTATATTATTAACATTTTATTATATTAAGGCAATTTAATACTGCTAATTACTAGCTTAAATGCATTATAATTTTATCAGTATCCTGGCATTTCTATAGAAACAACAGCCTATTTTTATATTTCCAGATTGGTAGTATTTAAAACTCCTGTGATATACTGCATTCATCCAGATATAGCATGTTACATTTCTGTGTATTTCTTCCTGAATACATGAATCCTGTCTATGTAGATCTGAAATAAAAATAAATGTTAATAATCACTTCTCTTCAGGTCCATAAACATCTATTCATGTTCTTAAACACCCAGGAGAAGATATTCATGCCTTCAAAATATATATATATATATATATATATATATATATATATATATATATAATCATTCAATCTTTTACTTTCCATATATATATATTTAGATGTTAATATTTGATATCACATAAATAGACATCTCATATCCATTAAAATATATATATTTTCCTGGAATTATATTTTATTTGAAATCTAACTACAGTTGTTGGAAGCATGTAAGTCATGTGTTTTCTCTGTGTTATCTTAATCACCACATCTGGTATATTCCAGGGTTAGTAACCACACAGCATGAGCCACTCAAACAAATCTGTGCTAATTACCAGTTCCTTTTGAAAAATGCTTGCATTTTTCACATCTCTTCAGACGGATCGGCATCTCCTTTGGAGGAAACCCATATATGGCATGTATCCTGTTCTAGGTATCAGAATGCTGTCATTTAACATTGGTTCCCAGGCAATCATACAGATGGTTCCTGAAACTGTGTTAATTTTCAGTTCCTTGCTAAATTATACAATTGCATAATTTAGCATATTGAGTGCATGAGATCTCCCAGAAACAATCCTTTGTTCTCATTTTAGCCAGGAATGTCTCCTTCAAAGTAATCTCTATGAGTCTCCTGTGCAATTGAAGAAGTGGGGCAGAACTAAACCTGTCTGAAGTCAGTTCTTCTGAATGCAATGAGATATTTTCTATTTTCTATTGATCAGTGAAATATCTGATCAAAGATACAGATTTATTAATCTTGAAATATATGATTAAAATATATATTTATTAACCTCACATATACCTTGACAACATATCACTGTTTGGGTGTAAAATCCCGCATGTAATGATCTCGTGGACTCTCACTATCTTAGGAAAGAAAACAAAATCTATGTTTACCTGGTAAATTTCATTTTACTACATAATGGTAAGAGTGCGGCAGAATTTGTTTTTCACCACTTTGGTCCTGCTTTTCTGGTTTCCTCCTCTACGTGGCCAATGTATGACTGAGGGTTTCTGTTAGAAATTATTATAGCGGTGGTATATAGGAGTTTTTGCTTCCTCCTAGTGGACTAAATTGTAATCCCACAATGTGATCCCATGGAGTCTCGCCATCATAAAAGAAACAAATTTCTCGGGTAAGTATAAATCTTGTTTTTACTGTGCTTGCAAAAGTATAGCCATTTTAATGTAGTAGTCTGCTTGAGGAAAATATCCAACTTTACATAGTTTTTTTTATAGCCAGTACTTAAAGGGACACTGTACACTAGGTTTTTCTTTGCATAAATGTTTTGTAGATGATCCTTTGTATATACCAGATGTTTTTTTTTTTAAATGTATAGTTTTGCTTATTTTTAAGTAATATTGTGCTAATTTTTAGACTCCTAACCAAGCCCCAAAGTATCAGATGTCTATTGAGTCCTGCTTACTCCTGTTTGTGCAATGGTTATTTTCATATGCAGCGGAGGGGGTATGCGCTTTCTGCTTTCTCAGCCCCTTTCAGTGTGTGTCCCAGGCTAACCCCATCAACACTGCTAAATTGGGAGCTTCTAAGTAATTTTTTAAAGGTTTTATATTTTATACTGTTTTTTTATATCGGTATCTGTGAATATTCTTCTTTATAGTAGTATCCATTACATGCAGTTATATGATACTGTCCCTTTAAGCATTTTCAGTATATGTATATATAGCATAGGCATAAGATGCTATTTCAAATGCCAAAACAAAGGTAAAAGATCAATTTGTGAACATATTCATACACTCTAGCAGGTAAAATGGAACGCCAGGGTAGGACATTTTCAGCAGTAATCAACACTTTACTGTGTTACGTAAAATGAATTGTGTTATCTAATTTCAAGACTTTTTGTTGTTGTAATGTATATTAATCTGTTAGATATTACCTACCAACCGATGATGTTTAGCAGAAATAGTTGTGTAATAAGGCTGCGCTTAAGAGAGCATTCATAAAACTACAACTGCTGCAAAGATCTGCCAGTAATCGTGCTGTATTGACTACTATGTCTACCTGTAGAGAACCACAATACTTTTTCATCTAACTGTAAGGGGCAGAATTTGAGGAATGGTAAAGGTTTGTCCTTGATTTGATTTCCGTTCTGATATATATAAGCAGTATGACAGTACAGTGTTTCTGTGAGTGGAGTTAAGGTTGTATCCAGACATACTAGTCTATGTTTAGATTTGACAAGGCTTAACATGTGTATGGGATTTGTCTTTCAGCTGCTCTTGCTTTTATGTATTTAGTTATGGAGACTTTCCTGTGTTGTACACAGGACATTTGCGTTTATTGCCTCCGTTATATTTTCATGTTTTTTTTAGAAAATATTTGTCTTAAATGATAGTGGTAACTTTGAAATGGTTTCTCTGATAAGCTCTTTTTTTAAATTAATGGAACATTCTAGAGTGTAAATTAAATGCTTTGTTTTGTTAAGTCATTTTTATTTTTTAAATACATTTTTCTTTTAATGTGTTCATCCCACGCATACTATATAGACAAAGTTGTTCTTCTGTGCCACTACAGTTGAGTATACATCTGATGAGCAAATGAGAAGTAGGAATGCATGCGTCACTGGCCTATTCATTCTAATTATCTGGAGCAGAAAGCGGTTGTGCATCTGTTTTTTAAATCCTTGAGTAGCTCTCCATATTTTAGTAAATTGGCTCCATAGGATAAAGTAAGGATAGGAAAAGATTACTTTCTCGCTTGAGATTTATTTATGTTTTGTGTGCATCTAAGTAAATATTAAGAAAATTCCAAGGATTGATGCAGCAATGCAGAGGTTAAAATCTACAATTTTGAATATCTAGTATCCACAGCCTATGTGTACCCAGGACATTCAGATCATTTGTCCCTTGAGGACGGTAGTGTTGAATTGAGATATAAACATCTTTATGGTTGCTAAGTCTCTCTTGCTGTTATTTTTGGACTTGGATCTCTCTGATCACCAACTAACACACAGCTGAGATCTTCAGCCATTTGTACCTCACTTAACCCCTGTGACATTAGTGTGTTGTCTTTACGATGCGTAATTAAATTGTTTTGATAGGGATTTAACATCCCTATTTATCTGCACAAATATGAGATGATATTCATTAAAAGGATATATGGTACAAACATACAGTTTTCTTTGTGATATAAATATTTTGTATTTTAAAACTCTTTTCTTCAGACCCAAAAACCTCCATATAGGTAGAGGACACCTGCAACAACAAAAATAAATTTGTTTCACACTGAAGTAAACCATATTATCAATTTGTCTAAACATTAAAGGTACGCAATTGTCAAAATTTTGATGTTTGAATGCCGGTACACCAAGCAACTGTGACATATGTACTTCCATATGTCTGTTAAACATTGATAACTTTTACTAGGAGTAGTTTTGTTAATAGACGTGTATTGCAAATATGCATCTATTCTAAATTGTAGTCCACTTATGCACATTTAAATGGAGTATTATGTCCCTTTAAATTCTCCCATGATTCTTAAAGGAACAGAGAGCATGTTATTTTTAAGACACTTTCAATTCTGTTTTTAACTATTTCTGTCATACAGACAGTGAGAGTCCACAATCCATGGAAATTACTCTTCCTTGCCCCTAGGAGGAGGCAAATATTCTCAAACCCCAAGAGCTCTAAAGCCCCCCCCCCCCCTCCTTACTGGTAATCAGTCTTGTCTTTACCTCTGCCAGACGAAGGTGAAGAATGAAGGTGCTTCTGATGTTCTTCTGTGATAGGGTTTCTCATACTGATTTGAGGCCTATTTTCCCTCAGTGCTGCTGTTAGACAGAGCGGGGTTTTGGGAGTATGTGGTAGTGGCACAATTACTACCTTTTGTTAGTTACAAGCCTTCCACAGTTGTCGCTCGGGACCTGTCCTTTAGCTCCTCCCATTGGGTCATCAATATACCCCTATTCCATATCATCTGCTTTTATTTTTCAGCACTGGTTTAGCTATTTACTGGATCCTGACTAGAAGGTGTTCAGTAGTTTGGTGCCTATGGGTATGTATAATTTTGATATATGTGTGTGTGTGTGTGTATGTATATATATATATATATATATATATATATATATATATATATATATATATATATATATATATATATATAATTTGGGCACTCAATTAGCCAGTTGGGCTATGTAGTTTTGTACACTTTTGTACTCTGTAGCCTAGAACAGTATATATTATGTATTTGTTTTGTATGGCTCCTTTTAGTTTATAAGGCTCTATTCCCATTTAAATTTTGTTGGGGAATTTAAATGTTAGGATAGCACACGTCGGCTTAGAGAGTTTGCGCTTGTAGGCTCATCTGTGCTTTTCGGTTTGCTGGGTTAGCGCACTTCGGGCTGATCGGGATAGCGCACAGCTGTTTTTTGTGCTTTTGGTTGTTGTTTTTTTTTTGCATGCAGGTTTTTTGGCACCTTTTAGGATTTTTAAACATGCTGTTCAAGTGCTTGTTCCATCTATTTGAGCTTGCTATCAGATTCTTAATATCCCATCAGAGTAGTCTGTTAAAAAAGTAACAAGCTATTAATAAATGTTCTGTTCTTTTTAAACATACTACTACTTTTGCTGTTTTTCTGTGACATTGCAGAACCTTGGAGTATATTCTATTTTTATACTCAGAGTCTTTACACTTTCAACACTGGAGTACTTTTTATTTTCAGCTTGGCTATTCATCATCTATTGAGGGGATCCCTCTTGATCGGCCGACATTTTGAAAATGATCAGAGTGAGTATACTGCACTCATATCAATTGGTATATATACATTCATCAAGTGAAGTCTCTTTGTCTACAGTGATATCTCTACACTAAGAGTGATATACACAGGACCTGCGGCATCTATACCCTAAAGTTTCTACATACTAACAGTCCGTTGGGAGAGACTGTGAGGAGGCAGCGGTCCACATCAGAGGAGAGTATTAGTTCTTTTCCGTTATTACAGCCTTTGGTTATAAGATCTCAATTGTCTGTATAGTTTGTTGTTTAAGATTCTTAATGTGCTCTGTTCTCCCGCATGTTATTTCTTGATTTTGATGTTAGGTTAGAGCTCCGTGGCCTTGCTGCTTGATGCTTTTTGTTTGGAGGGGGGTTCCCTTGCTTATTATTATTATTTTAGGGGGATATAGCCTTATGGTTGTGTGTGTGCTACTTTTTGTAGTTTCTTTCATGTAATTAGCAAGAGTCCATGAGCTAGTGACGTATGGGATATACATTCCTACCAGGAGGGGCAAAGTTTCCCAAACCTCAAAATGCCTATAAATACACCCCTCACCACACCCACAAATCAGTTTTACAAACTTTGCCTCCTATGGAGGTGGTGAAGTAAGTTTGTGCTAGATTCTACGTTGATATGCGCTCCGCAGCAGGTTGGAGCCCGGTTTTCCTCTCAGCGTGCAGTGAATGTCAGAGGGATGTGAGGAGAGTATTGCCTATTTGAATTCAATGATCTCCTTCTATGGGGTCTATTTCATAGGTTCTCTATCGGTCGTAGAGATTCATCTCTTACCTCCCTTTTCAGATCGACGATATACTCTTATATATACCATTACCTCTACTGATTCTCGTTTCAGTACTGGTTTGGCTTTCTACTACATGTAGATGAGTGTCCTGGGGTAAGTCTTATTTTCTGTGACACTCTAAGCTATGGTTGGGCACTTTTATATAAAGTTCTAAATATATGTGTTCAAACATTTATTTGCCTTGACTCAGGATATTCAACGTTCCTTATTTCAGACAGTCAGTTTCATATTTGGGATAATGCATATGAATAAATCAATTTTCTTTCATGTAATTAACAAGAGTCCATGAGCTAGTGACGTATGGGATATACATTCCTACCAGGAGGGGCAAAGTTTCCCAAACCTTAAAATGCCTATAAATACACCCCTCACCACACCCACAAATCAGTTTTTCAAACTTTGCCTCCAAGGGAGGTGGTGAAGTAAGTTTGTGCTAGATTCTACGTTGATATGCGCTCCGCAGCAAGTTGGAGCCCGGTTTTCCTCTCAGCGTGCAGTGAATGTCAGAGGGATGTGAAGAGAGTATTGCCTATTGAATGCAGTGATCTCCTTCTACGGGGTCTATTTCATAAGGTTCTCTGTTATCGGTCGTAGAGATTCATCTCTTACCTCCCTTTTCAGATCGACGATATACTCTTATATTTACCATTTCCTCTACTGATTCTCGTTTCAGTACTGGTTTGGCTTTCTACAAACATGTAGATGAGTGTCCTGGGGTAAGTAAGTCTTATTTTCTGTGACACTCTAAGCTATGGTTGGGCACTTTATTTATAAAGTTCTAAATATATGTATTCAAACATTTATTTGCCTTGACTCAGAATGTTCAACTTTCCTTATTTCCAGACAGTCAGTTTCATATTTGGGATTATGCATTGAATTATCATATTTTTCTTACCTCAAAAATTTGACTTTTTTCCCTGTGGGCTGTTAGGCTCGCGGGGGCTGAAAATGCCTCATTTTATTGCGTCATTCTTGGCGCGGACTTTTTTGGCGCAAAAATTATTTTCCGTTTCCGGCGTCATACGTGTCTCCGGAAGTTGCGTCATTTTTTGACGTTATTTTGCGCCAAAAATGTCGGCGTTCCGGATGTGGCGTCATTTTTGGCGCCAAAAGCATTTAGGCGCCAAATAATGTGGGCGTCTTATTTGGCGCTAAAAAATATGGGCGTCGCTTTTGTCTCCACATTATTTCAGTCTCATTTTTCATTTGCTTCTGGTTGCTAGAAGCTTGATGTTTGGCATTTTTTCCCATTCCTGAAACTGTCTTATAAGGAATTTGATCTATTTTGCTTTATATGTTGTTTTTTCTCTTACATATTGCAAGATGTCTCACGTTGCATCTGAGCCAGAAGATACTACAGGAAAACCACTGCCTGCTGGATCTACCAAAGCTAAGTGTATCTGCTGTAAACTTTTGGTAGCTATCCCTCCAGCTGTTGTTTGTAATAATTGTCATGACAAACTTGTTAAAGCAGATAATATTTCCTTTAGTGATGTACCATTGCCTGTTGCAGTTCCCTCAACATCTAAGGTGCAGAATGTTCCTGATAACATAAGAGATTTTGTTTCTGAATCCATAAAGAAGGCTTTGTCTGTTATTTCTCCTTCTAGTAAACGTAAAAAGTCTTTTAAATCTTCTCTCTCTACAGATGAATTTTTAAATGATCACCATCATTCTGATTCTTTGGACTCTTCTGGTTCAGAGGATTCTATCTCAGAGATTGATGCTGATAAATCTTCATATTTATTTAAGATGGAATTTATTCGCTCTTTACTTAAAGAAGTACTAATTGCTTTAGAAATAGAGGATTCTAGTCCTCTTGATACTAATTCTATACGTTTGGATAAGGTTTTTAAAGCTCCTGCGGTTATTCCAGAAGTCTTTCCTGTTCCTAATGCTATTTCTGCAGTAATTTCCAAGGAATGGGATAAATTGGGTAATTCATTTACTCCTTCTAAACGTTTTAAGCAATTATATCCTGTTCCGCCTGACAGGTTAGAATTTTGGGACAAAATCCCTAAAGTTGATGGGGCTATTTCTACCCTTGCTAAACGTACTACCATTCCTACGTCAGATGGTACCTCGTTTAAGGATCCTTTAGATAGAAAAATTGAATCTTTTCTAAGAAAAGCTTATCTATGTTCAGGTAATCTTCTTAGACCTGCTATATCATTGGCTGATGTTGCTGCAGCTTCAACTTTTTGGTTGGAAACTCTAGCGCAACAAGTAACAAATCGTGATTCTCATGATATTATTATTCTTCTCCAGCATGCTAATAATTTCATCTGTGATGCCATTTTTGATATTATTAGAGTTGATGTTAGGTTTATGTCTCTGGCTATCTTAGCCAGAAGAGCTTTATGGCTTAAGACCTGGAATGCTGATATGGCTTCTAAATCAACTCTACTTTCCATTTCTTTCCAGGGAAACAAATTATTTGGTTCTCAGTTGGATTCTATTATTTCAACTGTTACTGGTGGGAAAGGAACTTTTTTACCACTGGATAAAAAGTCTAAAGGTAAAAACAGGGCTAACAATCGTTTTCGTTCCTTTCGTTTCAACAAAGAACAAAAGCCTGATCCTTCGTCCTCAGGAGCAGTTTCAGTTTGGAAACCATCTCCAGTCTGGAATAAATCCAAGCCTGCTAGAAAGGCAAAGCCTGCTTCTAAGTTCACATGAAGGTACGGCCCTCATTCCAGTTCAGCTGGTAGGGGGCAGGTTACGTTTTTTCAAAGAAATTTGGATCAATTCTGTTCACAATCTTTGGATTCAGAACATTGTTTCAGAAGGGTACAGAATTGGTTTCAAGATGAGACCTCCTGCAAAGAGATTTTTTCTTTCCCATGTCCCAGTAAATCCAGTGAAAGCTCAAGCATTTCTGAATTGTGTTTCAGATCTAGAGTTGGCTGGAGTAATTATGCCAGTTCCAGTTCCGGAACAGGGGATGGGGTTTTATTCAAATCTCTTCATTGTACCAAAGAAGGAGAATTCCTTCAGACCAGTTCTGGATCTAAAATTATTGAATCGTTATGTAAGGATACCAACGTTCAAGATGGTAACTGTAAGGACTATATTGCCTTTTGTTCAGCAAGGGAATTATATGTCCACAATAGATTTACAGGATGCATATCTGCATATTCCGATTCATCCAGATCATTATCAGTTCCTGAGATTCTCTTTTCTAGACAAGCATTACCAATTTGTGGCTCTACCGTTTGGCCTTGCTACAGCTCCAAGAATTTTCACAAAGATTCTCGGTGCCCTTCTGTCTGTAATCAGAGAACAGGGTATTGTGGTATTTCCTTATTTGGACGATATCTTGGTACTTGCTCAGTCTTTACATTTAGCAGAGTCTCATACGAATCGACTTGTGTTGTTTCTTCAAGATCATGGTTGGAGGATCAATTTACCAAAAAGTTCTTTGATTCCTCAAACAAGGGTAACCTTTCTGGGTTTCCAGATAGATTCAGTGTCCATGACTCTGTCTTTAACAGACAAGAGACGTCTAAAATTGATTACAGCCTGTCGAAACCTTCAGTCTCAATCATTCCCTTCGGTAGCCTTATGCATGGAAATTCTAGGTCTTATGACTGCTGCATCGGACGCGATCCCCTTTGCTCGTTTTCACATGCGACCTCTTCAGCTCTGTATGCTGAACCAATGGTGCAGGGATTACACGAAGATATATCAATTAATATCTTTAAAACCGATTGTTCGGCACTCTCTAACGTGGTGGACAGATCACCTTCGTTTAATTCAGGGGGCTTCTTTTGTTCTTCCGACCTGGACTGTAATTTCAACAGATGCAAGTCTCACAGGTTGGGGAGCTGTGTGGGGATCTCTGACGGCACAAGGAGTTTGGGAATCTCAGGAGGTGAGATTACCGATCAATATCTTGGAACTCCGTGCAGTTTTCAGAGCTCTTCAGTTTTGGCCTCTTCTGAAGAGAGAATCGTTCATTTGTTTTCAGACAGACAATGTCACAACTGTGGCATACATCAATCATCAAGGAGGGACTCACAGTCCTCTGGCTATGAAAGAAGTATCTCGAATTTTGGTTTGGGCAGAATCCAGCTCCTGTCTAATCTCTGCGGTTCATATCCCAGGTGTAGACAATTGGGAAGCGGATTATCTCAGTCGCCAAACGTTGCATCCGGGCGAATGGTCTCTTCACCCAGAGGTATTTCTTCAGATTGTTCAAATGTGGGGGCTCCCAGAGATAGATCTGATGGCCTCTCATCTAAACAAGAAACTTCCCAGGTATCTGTCCAGATCCCGGGATCCTCAGGCGGAGGCAGTGGATGCATTATCACTTCCTTGGAAGTATCATCCTGCCTATATCTTTCCGCCTCTAGTTCTTCTTCCAAGAGTAATCTCCAAGATTCTGAGGGAATGCTAGTTTGTTCTGCTAATAGCTCCGGCATGGCCTCACAGGTTTTGGTATGCGGATCTTGTCCGGATGGCATCTTGCCAACCATGGACTCTTCCGTTAAGACCAGACCTTCTGTCACAAGGTCCTTTTTTCCATCCGGATCTGAAATCCTTAAATTTAAAGGTATGGAGATTGAACGCTTGATTCTTGGTCATAGAGGTTTCTCTGACTCCGTGATTAATACTATGTTACAGGCTCGTAAATCTGTATCTCGAGAGATATATTATAGAGTCTGGAAGACTTATATTTCTTGGTGTCTTTCTCATCATTTTTCTTGGCATTCTTTTAGAATACCGAGAATTTTACAGTTTCTTCAGGATGGTTTAGATAAGGGTTTGTCCGCAAGTTCTTTGAAAGGACAAATCTCCGCTCTTTCTGTTCTTTTTCACAGAAAGATTGCTATTCTTCCTGATATTCATTGTTTTGTACAAGCTTTGGTTCGTATAAAACCTGTCATTAAGTCAATTTCTCCTCCTTGGAGTTTGAATTTGGTTCTGGGAGCTCTTCAAGCTCCTCCGTTTGAACCTATGCATTCATTGGACATTAAATTACTTTCTTGGAAAGTTTTGTTCCTTTTGGCCATCTCTTCTGCTAGAAGAGTTTCTGAATTATCTGCTCTTTCGTGTGAGTCTCCTTTTCTGATTTTTCATCAGGATAAGGCGGTGTTGCGAACTTCTTTTGAATTTTTACCTAAAGTTGTGAATTCCAACAACATTAGTAGAGAAATTGTGGTTCCTTCATTATGTCCTAATCCTAAGAATTCTAAGGAGAAATCATTGCATTCTTTGGATGTTGTTAGAGCTTTGAAATATTATGTTGAAGCTACGAAATCTTTCCGTAAGACTTCTAGTCTATTTGTTATCTTTTCCGGTTCTAGGAAAGGCCAGAAAGCTTCTGCCTTTTCTTTGGCATCTTGGTTGAAATCTTTAATTCATCTTGCCTATGTTGAGTCGGGTAAAATTCCGCCTCAGAGAATTACAGCTCATTCTACTAGGTCAGTATCTACTTCCTGGGCGTTTAGGAATGAAGCTTCGGTTGACCAGATCTGCAAAGCAGCAACTTGGTCCTCTTTGCATACTTTTACTAAATTCTACCATTTTGATGTGTTTTCTTCTTCTGAAGCAGTTTTTGGTAGAAAAGTTCTTCAGGCAGCGGTTTCAGTTTGAATCTTCTGCTTATGTTTTTTGTTAAACTTTATTTTGGGTGTGGATTATTTTCAGCAGGAATTGGCTGTCTTTATTTTATCCCTCCCTCTCTAGTGACTCTTGTGTGGAAAGATCCACATCTTGGGTAGTCATTATCCCATACGTCACTAGCTCATGGACTCTTGTTAATTACATGAAAGAAAACATAATTTATGTAAGAACTTACCTGATAAATTCATTTCTTTCATATTAACAAGAGTCCATGAGGCCCACCCTTTTTTGTGGTGGTTATGATTTTTTTGTATAAAGCACAATTATTCCAATTCCTTATTTTATATGCTTCGCACTTTTTTTCTTATCACCCCACTTCTTGGCTATTCGTTAAACTGATTTGTGGGTGTGGTGAGGGGTGTATTTATAGGCATTTTAAGGTTTGGGAAACTTTGCCCCTCCTGGTAGGAATGTATATCCCATACGTCACTAGCTCATGGACTCTTGTTAATATGAAAGAAATGAATTTATCAGGTAAGTTCTTACATAAATTATGTTTTTTTCTTACCTTAAAATTTGTCTTTTTTCCCTGTGGGCTGTTAGGCTCGCGGGGGCTGAAAATGCTTCATTTTATTGCGTCATTCTTGGCGCGGACTTTTTTGGCGCAAATTTTTTTTTTCTGTTTCTGGCGTCATTTTTGATGTTTTTTTGCGCCAAAGTGTCGGCGTTCCGGATGTGGCGTCATTTTTGGCGCCAAATAATGTGGGCGTCTTTTTTGGCGCTAAAAAATATGGGCGTCACTATTGTCTCCACATTATTTAAGTCTCATTAATTATTGCTTCTGGTTGCTAGAAGCTTGTTCACTGGCATTTTTTCCCATTCCTGAAACTGTCATTTAAGGAATTTGATCAATCTTGCTTTATATGTTGTTTTTTCTATTACATATTGCAAGATGTCCCAGATTGACTCTGAGTCAGAAGATACTACTGGAAAATCGCTGCCTGGTGCTGGATCTACCAAAGTTAAGTGTATCTGCTGTAAACTTGTGGTATCTGTTCCTCCAGCTGTTGTTTGTAGTGAATGTCATGACAAACTTGTTAATGCAGATAATATTTCCTTTAGTAATGTTACATTACCTGTTGCTGTTCCATCAACATCTAATACTAGTGTTCCTGTTAACATAAGAGATTTTGTGTCTAAATCCATTAAGAAGGCTATGTCTGTTATTCCTCCTTCTAGTAAACGTAAAAGGTCTTTTAAAACTTCTCATTTCTCCAACATAGGTGTGTCCGGTCCACGGCGTCATCCTTACTTGTGGGATATTCTCTTCCCCAACAGGAAATGGCAAAGAGCCCAGCAAAGCTGGTCACATGATCCCTCCTAGGCTCCGCCTACCCCAGTCATTCTCTTTGCCGTTGTACAGGCAACATCTCCACGGAGATGGCTTAGAGTTTTTTAGTGTTTAACTGTAGTTTTTATTATTCAATCAAGAGTTTGTTATTTTGAAATAGTGCTGGTATGTACTATTTACTCAGAAACAGAAAAGAGATGAAGATTTCTGTTTGTATGAGGAAAATGATTTTAGCAACCGTCACTAAAATCCATGGCTGTTCCACACAGGACTGTTGAGAGCAATTAACTTCAGTTGGGGGAACAGTGAGCAGTCTCTTGCTGCTTGAGGTATGACACATTCTAACAAGACGATGTAATGCTGGAAGCTGTCATTTTCCCTCTGGGATCCGGTAAGCCATGTTTATTACGATTGTAAATAAGGGCTTCAAAAAGGGCTTATTAAGACTGTAGACTTTTTTTGGGCTAAATCGATTGATTATTAACACATATTTAGCCTTGAGGAATCATTTTATCTGGGTATTTTGATATAATAATATCGGCAGGCACTGTTTTAGACACCTTATTCTTTAGGGGCTTTCCCAAAGCATAGGCAGAGCCTCATTTTCGCGCCGGTGTTGCGCACTTGTTTTTGAGAGGCATGGCATGCAGTCACATGTGAGAGGAGCTCTGATACTTAGAAAAGACTTTCTGAAGGCGTCATTTGGTATCGTATTCCCCTTGGGGCTTGGTTGGGTCTCAGCAAAGCAGATACCAGGGACTATAAAGGGGTTAAAGTTCAAAACGGCTCCGGTTCCGTTATTTTAAGGGTTAAAGCTTCCAAATTTGGTGTGCAATACTTTTAAGGCTTTAAGACACTGTGGTGAAAATTTGGTGAATTTTGAACAATTACTTCATGTTTTTTCGCATTTGCAGTAATAAAGTGTGTTCAGTTTAAAATTTAAAGTGACAGTAACGGTTTTATTTTAAAACTTTTTTGTACTTGTTATCAAGTTTATGCCTGTTTAACATGTCTGAACTACCAGAATTCCTATTCATTTAAATAAATGTGATTTATGTGACAATGACAATGATGCCCAAGATGATTCCTCAAGTGAGGGGAGTAAGCATGGTACTGCATCATTCCCTCCTTCGTCTACACGAGTCTTGCCCACTCAGGAGGCTCCTAGTACATCTAGCGCGCCAATACTCCTTACTATGCAACAATTAACGGCTGTAATGGATAATTCTGTCAAAAACATTTTAGCCAAAATGAACACTTATCAGCGTAAGCGCGACTGCTCTGTTTTAGATACTGAAGAGCATGACGACGCTGATATTAATATTTCTGAAGGGCCCCTAACTCAGTCTGATGGGGCCAGGGAGGTTTTGTCTGAGGGAGAAATTACTGATTCAGGGAACATTTCTCAACAAGCTGAACCTGATGTGATTGCATTTAAATTTAAGTTGGAACATCTCCGCATTCTGCTTAAGGAGGTATTATCCACTCTGGATGATTGTGACAAGTTGGTCATCCCAGAGAAACTATGTAAAATGGACAAGTTCCTAGAGGTGCCGGGGCTCCCAGAAGCTTTTCCTATACCCAAGCGGGTGGCGGACATTGTTAATAAAGAATGGGAAAGGCCCGGTATTCCTTTCGTCCCTCCCCCCATATTTAAAAAAATGTTTCCTATGGTCGACCCCAGAAAGGACTTATGGCAGACAGTCCCCAAGGTCGAGGGAGCGGTTTCCACTTTAAACAAACGCACCACTATACCCATAGAGGATAGTTGTGCTTTCAAAGATCCTATGGATAAAAAATTAGAAGGTTTGCTTAAAAAGATGTTTGTTCAGCAGGGTTACCTTCTACAACCAATTTCATGCATTGTCCCTGTCGCTACAGCCGCATGTTTCTGGTTCGATGAGCTGATAAAGGCGGTCGACAGTGATTCCCCTCCTCATGAGGAGATTATGGACAGAATCAATGCTCTCAAATTGGCTAATTCTTTCACCCTAGACGCCACTTTGCAATTGGCTAGGTTAGCGGCTAAGAATTCTGGGTTTGCTATTGTGGCGCGCAGAGCGCTTTGGTTGAAATCTTGGTCGGCTGATGCGTCTTCCAAGAACAAGCTACTTAACATTCCTTTCAAGGGGAAAACGCTGTTTGGCCCTGACTTGAAAGAGATTATCTCGGATATCACTGGGGGTAAGGGCCACGCCCTTCCTCAGGATCGGCCTTTCAAGGCAAAAAATAAACCTAATTTTCGTCCCTTTCGTAGATACGGACCAGCCCAAAGTGCTACGTCCTCTAAGCAAGAGGGTAATACTTCTCAAGCCAAGCCAGCTTGGAGACCAATGCAAGGCTGGAACAAGGGAAAGCAGGCCAAGAAACCTGCCACTGCTACCAAGACAGCATGAAATGTTGGCCCCCGATCCGGGACCGGATCTGGTGGGGGGCAGACTCTCTCTCTTCGCTCAGGCTTGGGCAAGAGATGTTCTGGATCCTTGGGCGCTAGAAATAGTCTCCCAAGGTTATCTTCTGGAATTCAAGGGACTTCCCCCAAGGGGGAGGTTCCACAGGTCTCAGTTGTCTTCAGACCACATAAAAAGACAGGCATTCTTACATTGTGTAGAAGACCTGTTAAAAATGGGAGTGATTTATCCCGTTCCATTAAGAGAACAAGGGATGGGGTTCTACTCCAATCTGTTTATAGTTCCCAAAAAAGAGGGAACGTTCAGACCAATCTTAGATCTCAAGATCTTAAACAAGTTTCTCAAGGTTCCATCGTTCAAGATGGAAACCATTCGAACTATTCTTCCTTCCATCCAGGAAGGTCAATTCATGACCACGGTGGATTTAAAGGATGCGTATCTACATATTCCTATCCACAAGGAACATTATCGGTTCCTGAGGTTCGCATTCCTGGACAAGCATTACCAGTTCGTGGCGCTTCCTTTCGGATTAGCCACTGCTCCAAGGATTTTCACAAAGGTACTAGGGTCCCTTCTAGCTGTGCTAAGACCAAGGGGCATTGCTGTAGTACCTTACTTGGACGACATTCTGATTCAAGCGTCGTCCCTTCCTCAAGCAAAGGCTCACACGGACATTGTCCTGGCCTTTCTCAGATCTCACGGATGGAAAGTGAACGTGGAAAAGAGTTCTCTATCTCCGTCAACAAGGGTTCCCTTCTTGGGAACAATAATAGACTCCTTAGAAATGAGGATTTTTCTGACAGAGGCCAGAAAAACAAAACTTCTAGACTCTTGTCGGATACTTCATTCCGTTCCTCTTCCTTCCATAGCTCAGTGCATGGAAGTGATCGGGTTGATGGTAGCGGCAATGGACATTGTTCCTTTTGCACGCATTCATCTAAGACCATTACAACTGTGCATGCTCAGTCAGTGGAATGGGGACTATACAGACTTGTCTCCGAAGATACAAGTAAATCAGAGGACCAGAGACTCACTCCGTTGGTGGCTGTCCCTGGACAACCTGTCACGAGGGATGACATTCCGCAGACCAGAGTGGGTCATTGTCACGACCGACGCCAGTCTGATGGGCTGGGGCGCGGTCTGGGGATCCCTGAAAGCTCAGGGTCTTTGGTCTCGGGAAGAATCTCTTCTACCGATAAATATTCTGGAACTGAGAGCGATATTCAATGCTCTCAAGGCTTGGCCTCAGCTAGCGAGGGCCAAGTTCATACGGTTTCAATCAGACAACATGACAACTGTTGCGTACATCAACCATCGGGGGGAACAAGGAGTTCCCTGGCGATGGAAGAAGTGACCAAAATCATTCTATGGGCGGAGTCTCACTCCTGCCACCTGTCTGCTATCCACATCCCAGGAGTGGAAAATTGGGAAGCGGATTTTCTGAGTCGTCAGACATTGCATCCGGGGGAGTGGGAACTCCATCCGGAAATCTTTGCCCAAGTCACTCAGCTGTGGGGCATTCCAGACATGGATCTGATGGCCTCTCGTCAGAACTTCAAAGTTCCCTGCTACGGGTCCAGATCCAGGGATCCCAAGGCGGCTCTAGTGGATGCACTAGTAGCACCTTGGACCTTCAAACTAGCTTATGTGTTCCCGCCGTTTCCTCTCATCCCCAGGCTGGTAGCCAGGATCAATCAGGAGAGGGCGTCGGTGATCTTGATAGCTCCTGCGTGGCCACGCAGGACTTGGTACGCAGATCTGGTGAATATGTCATCGGCTCCTCCTTGGAAGCTACCTTTGAGACGAGACCTTCTTGTTCAGGGTCCGTTCGAACATCCGAATCTGGTTTCACTCCAGCTGACTGCTTGGAGATTGAACGCTTGATCTTATCGAAGCGAGGATTCTCAGATTCTGTTATCGATACTCTTGTTCAGGCCAGAAAGCCTGTAACTAGAAAGATTTACCACAAAATTTGGAAAAAATATATCTGTTGGTGTGAATCTAAAGGATTCCCTTGGGACAAGGTTAAGATTCCTAGGATTCTATCCTTCCTTCAAGAAGGATTGGAAAAAGGATTATCTGCAAGTTCCCTGAAGGGACAGATTTCTGCCTTGTCTGTGTTACTTCACAAAAGGCTGGCCGCTGTGCCAGATGTTCAAGCCTTTGTTCAGGCTCTGGTTAGAATTAAGCCTGTTTACAAACCTTTGACTCCTCCTTGGAGTCTCAATTTAGTTCTTTCAGTTCTTCAGGGGGTTCCGTTTGAACCCTTGCATTCCGTTGATATTAAGTTATTATCTTGGAAAGTTTTGTTTTTAGTTGCAATTTCTTCTGCTAGAAGAGTTTCAGAATTATCTGCTCTGCAGTGTTCTCCTCCTTATCTGGTGTTCCATGCAGATAAGGTGGTTTTACGTACTAAACCTGGTTTTCTTCCAAAAGTTGTTTCTAACAAAAACATTAACCAGGAGATTATCGTACCTTCTCTGTGTCCGAAACCAGTTTCAAAGAAGGAACGTTTGTTGCACAATTTGGATGTTGTTCGCGCTCTAAAATTCTATTTAGATGCTACAAAGGATTTCAGACAAACATCTTCCTTGTTTGTTGTTTATTCCGGTAAAAGGAGAGGTCAAAGAGCAACTTCTACCTCTCTCTCTTTTTGGATTAAAAGCATCATCAGATTGGCTTACGAGACTGCCGGACGGCAGCCTCCCGAAAGAATCACAGCTCATTCCACTAGGGCTGTGGCTTCCACATGGGCCTTCAAGAACGAGGCTTCTGTTGATCAGATATGTAGGGCAGCGACTTGGTCTTCACTGCACACTTTTACCAAATTTTACAAGTTTGATACTTTTGCTTCTTCTGAGGCTATTTTTGGGAGAAAGGTTTTGCAAGCCGTGGTGCCTTCCATTTAGGTGACCTGATTTGCTCCCTCCCTTCATCCGTGTCCTAAAGCTTTGGTATTGGTTCCCACAAGTAAGGATGACGCCGTGGACCGGACACACCTATGTTGGAGAAAACAGAATTTATGTTTACCTGATAAATTACTTTCTCCAACGGTGTGTCCGGTCCACGGCCCGCCCTGGTTTTTTTAATCAGGTCTGATAATTTATTTTCTTTAACTACAGTCACCACGGTACCATATGGTTTCTCCTATGCAAATATTCCTCCTTAACGTCGGTCGAATGACTGGGGTAGGCGGAGCCTAGGAGGGATCATGTGACCAGCTTTGCTGGGCTCTTTGCCATTTCCTGTTGGGGAAGAGAATATCCCACAAGTAAGGATGACGCCGTGGACCGGACACACCGTTGGAGAAAGTAATTTATCAGGTAAACATAAATTCTGTTTTTTCAGATGAATTTTTAAATGAACATCATCATTCTGATTCTGATAATGATTCCTCTGGTTCAGAGGATTCTGTTTCAGAGGTTGATGCTGATAAATCTTCATATTTATTCAAAATGGAATTTATTCATTCTTTACTTAAAGAAGTCTTAATTGCTTTAGAAATAGAGGATTCTGGTCCTCTTGATACTAAAACTAAACGTTTAAATAAGGTTTTTAAATCTCCTGTAGTTATTCCAGAAGTTTTTCCTGTCCCTGATGCTATTTCTGAAGTAATCTCCAGGGAATGGAATAATTTGGGTAATTCATTTACTCCTCCTAAACGTTTTAAGCAATTATATCCTGTGCCATCTGACAGATTAGAGTTTTGGGACAAAATCCCTAAGGTTGATGGGGCTGTCTCTACTCTTGCTAAACGTACTACTATTCCTACGGCAGATAGTACTTCCTTTAAGGATCCTTTAGATAGGAAGATTGAATCCTTTCTAAGAAAAGCTTACTTATGTTCAGGTAATCTTCTTAGACCTGCTATATCTTTAGCGGATGTTGCTGCAGCTTCAACTTTTTGGTTAGAAGCTTTAGCGCAACAAGTAACTGATCATAATTCTCATAGCATTGTTAATCTTCTTCAACATGCTAATAACTTTATTTGTGATGCCATCTTTGATATCATTAGAGTTGATGTCAGGTATATGTCTCTAGCTATTTTAGCTAGAAGAGCTTTATGGCTTAAAACTTGGAATGCTGATATGTCTTCTAAGTCAACTTTGCTTTCCCTTTCTTTCCAGGGTAATAAATTATTTGGTTCTCAGTTGGATTCTATTATCTCAACTGTTACTGGAGGGAAAGGAACTTTTTTACCACAGGATAAAAAATCTAAAGGTAAATTTAGATCTAATAATCGTTTTCGTTCCTTTCGTCACAATAAGGAACAAAAGCCTGATCCTTCATCCACAGGAGCGGTATCCGTTTGGAAACCATCTCCAGTCTGGAATAAATCCAAGCCTTTTAGAAAACCAAAGCCAGCTCCCAAGTCCACATGAAGGTGCGGCCCTCATTCCAGCCCAGCTGGTAGGGGGCAGATTACGATTTTTCAAAGAAATTTGGATCAATTCAAGTCACAATCTTTGGATTCAGAACATTGTTTCAGAAGGGTACAGAATTGGCTTCAAGATAAGGCCTCCTGCAAAGAGATTTTTTCTTTCCCGTGTCCCAGTAAATCCAGCGAAGGCTCAAGCATTTCTGAAATGTGTTTCAGATCTAGAGTTGGCTGGAGTAATTATACCAGTTCTAGTTCTGGAACAGGGGCTGGGGTTTTATTCAAATCTCTTCATTCTACCAAAGAAGGAGAATTCCTTCAGACCAGTTCTGGATCTAAAAATATTGAATCGTTATGTAAGGATACCAACATTCAAAATGGTAACTATAAGGACTATCCTGCCTTTTGTTCAGCAAGGGCATTATATGTCCACAATAGATTTACAGGATGCATATCTGCATATTCCAATTCATCCAGATCACTATCAGTTTCTGAGATTCTCTTTCCTAGACAAGCATTACCAGTTTGTGGCTCTGCCGTTTGGCCTAGCAACAGCTCCAAGAATTTTTACAAAGGTTCTCGGTGCCCTTCTGTCTGTAATCAGAGAACAGGGTATTGTGGTATTTCCTTATTTGTACGATATCTTGGTACTTGCTCAGTCTTCACATTTAGCAGAATCTCATACAAATCGACTTGTGTTGTTTCTTCGAGGTACTGGTTGGAGGATCAATTTACCGAAAAGTTCATTGACTCCTCAGACAAGGGTAACCTTTTTAGGTTTCCAGATAGATTCAGTGTCCATGACTCTGTCTCTGACAGACAAGAGACGTCTAAAATTGATCTCAGCCTGTCGAATTCTTCAGTCTCAATCATTCCCTTCGGTAGCTTTATGCATGGAAATTCTAGGTCTTATGACTGCTGCATCGGACGCGATCCCCTTTGCATGTTTTCACATGCGACCTCTTCAGCTCTGTATGCTGAATCAGTGGTGCAGGGATTACACAAAGATATCTCAATATCTTTAAAACCGATTGTACGACACTCTCTGACGTGGTGGACAGATCACCATCGTTTAGTTCAGGGGGCTTCTTTTGTTCTTCCGACCTGGACTGTAATTTCAACAGATGCAAGTCTGACAGGTTGGGGAGCTGTTTGGGTGTCTCTGACAGCACAAGGGGTTTGGGAATCTCAGGAGGTGAGATTACCAATCAATATTTTGGAACTCCGTGCAATTTTCAGAGCTCTTCAGTCATGGCCTCTTCTAAAGAGAGAATTGTTCATTTGTTTTCAGACAGACAATGTCACAACTGTGGCATATATCAATCATCAAGGAGGGACTCACAGTCCTCTGGCTATGAAAGAAGTATCTCGAATACTGGTATGGGCGGAATCCAGCTCCTGTCTAATTTCTGCGGTTCATATCCCAGGTATAGACAATTGGGAAGCGGATTATCTCAGTCGCCAAACGTTACATCCGGGCGAATGGCCTCTTCACCCAGAGGTATTTCTTCAGATTGTTCAAATGTGCTGACTTCCAGAAATAGATCTAATGGCTTCTCATCTAAACAAGAAACTTCCCAGGTATCTGTCCAGATCCAGGGATCCTCAGGCGGAAGCAGTGGATGCATTGTCACTTCCTTGGAAGTATCATCCTGCCTATATCTTTCCGCCTCTAGTTCTTCTTCCAAGAGTAATCTCCAAGATTCTGAAGGAAAGCTCGTTTGTTCTGCTGGTGGCTCCAGCATGGCCTCACAGGTTTTGGTATGCGGATCTTGTCCGGATGGCTTCTTGCCAACCGTGGACTCTTCCGTTAAGACCGGACCTTCTGTCGCAAGGTCCTTTTTACCATCAGGATCTAAAATCATTAAATTTAAAGGTTTTTGAGATTGAACGCTTGATTCTTAGTCAAAGAGGTTTCTCTGACTCTGTGATTAATACTATGTTACAGGCTCGTAAATCTGTATCTAGGAAAATATATTATCGAGTCTGGAAGACTTACATTTCTTGGTGTCTTTCTCATCATTTTTCCTGGCATTCTTTTAGAATTCTGAGAATTTTACAGTTTCTTCAGGATGGTTTGGATAAAGGTTTGTCTGTAAGTTCCTTGAAAGGACAAATCTCTGCTCTTTCTGTTCTTTTTCACAGAAAGATTGCTAATCTTCCTGATATTCATTGTTTTGTACAAGCTTTGGTTCGTATAAAACCTGTTATTAAGTCAATTTCTCCTCCTTGGAGTTTGAATTTGGTTCTGGGGGCTCTTCAAGCTCCTCCGTTTGAACCTATGCATTCATTGGACATTAAAATACTTTCTTGGAAAGTTTTGTTTCTTTTGGCCATCTCTTCTGCTAGAAGAGTTTCTGAGTTATCTGCTCTTTCTTGTGAGTCTCCTTTTCTGATTTTTCATCAGGATAAGGCGGTGTTGCGAACTTCTTTTAAATTTTTACCTAAGGTTGTGAATT
The DNA here is from genome assembly GCF_027579735.1 of Bombina bombina. NCBI lineage: Eukaryota > Metazoa > Chordata > Amphibia > Anura > Bombinatoridae > Bombina > Bombina bombina. The sequence continues at coordinate 44,075 of NW_026512692.1, forward strand.
CTAACAACATTAGTAGAGAAATTGTGGTTCCTTCATTGTGTCCTAATCCTAAGAATTCTAAGGAGAGATCATTACATTCTTTGGATGCAGTTAGAGCTTTGAAATATTATGTTGAAGCTACTAAGAATTTCCGAAAGACTTCTAGTCTATTTGTTATCTTTTCCGGTTCTAGGAAAGGTCAGAAGGCCTCTGCCATTTCTTTGGCATCTTGGTTGAAATCTTTAATTCATCATGCTTATGTCGAGTCGGGTAAAACTCTGCCTCAAAGGATTACAGCTCATTCTACTAGGTCAGTTTCTACTTCCTGGGCGTTTAGGAATGAAGCTTCGGTTGATCAGATTTGCAAAGCAGCCACTTGGTCTTCTTTGCATACTTACTAAATTCTACCATTTTGATGTGTTTTTTTCTTCTGAAGCAGTTTTTGGTAGAAAAGTACTTCAGGCAGCCGTTTCAGTTTGATTCTTCTGCTTATAATTTCAGTTTTTTTCATTATAAGATTTAAACTTTTTATTTTGGGTGTGGATTATTTTCAGCGGAATTGGCTGTCTTTATTTTATCCCTCCCTCTCTAGTGAGTCTTGCGTGGAAGATCCACATCTTGGGTAGTCATTATCCCATACGTCACTAGCTTATGGACTCTTGCTAATTACATGAAAGAAAACATAATTTATGTAAGAACTTACCTGATAAATTCATTTCTTTCATATTAGCAAGAGTCCATGAGGCTCACCATTTTTTTGCGGTGGTTATGATTTTTTGTATAAAGCACAATTATTCCAATTCCTTATTTTTTATGCTTTCGCACTTTTGTCTTATCACCCCACTTCTTGGCTATGCGTTAAACTGATTTGTGGGTGTGGTGAGGGGTGTATTTATAGGCATTTTGAGGTTTGGGAAACTTTGCCCCTCCTGGTAGGAATGTATATCCCATACGTCACTAGCTCATGGACTCTTGCTAATATGAAAGAAATGAATTTATCAGGTAAGTTCTTTCATAAATTATGTTTTTCACTAATTATGAATCCTTTTGTGTCTGTCTTTGAAACCTCTTTTGAAGCTAATTCCTCATAACATTTTCCTACTAATGTGCATTGTGTTGATTTTAAACTTTATTGATGTTTTGCCTCCAGCTCAGCTGTGCATTCCATGTTTAAATGTTGTTATGCATTCTAATCAGACTAATGCTTCTAAAGGTACCTGTCCTCCTACTGTTTGCTCCACACAGGGGAGTTATACAGAACTTTGAACACTCTACTTGTAAGATTATTAGTAATATTTGATAAATATTATTAAGATAGCCGCTGGATAACAGGATCGACTATAATTGTTCAGTATTAAAGGGACACTAAACCCATTTTTTTTCTTTAATGATTCAGATAGAGCATGCAATTTTAAGCAACTTTCTAATTTACTCCTATTAATTTCTTTCCTAAGATATGGACAGTCCACAATGTCATTCAATTACTAGTGGGAATATCACTCCTGCCCAGCAGGAGGAGGCAAAGAGCACCACCGCAAAGCTGTTAAGTGTCACTCCCCTACCCATAATCCCCAGTCATTCTCTTTGCCTCTGTCAATGGAGGAGGTGAAGTTCGGTGTCTGAAGATATTAATTCCTTTTTCTCTTGTAAGGTGTATCCAGTCCACGGGTTCATCCATTACTTGTGGGATATTCTCCTTCCCAACAGGAAGCTGCAAGAGGACACCCACAGCAGAGCTGTCTATATAGCTCCTCCCCTAACTGCCACCCCCAGTCATTCTCTTGCAGCTCTCGACAAGATAGGAAGTATCAAGAGATATGTGGTGACTTAGTGTAGTTTTACCTTCAATCAAAAGTTTGTTGTTTTTAAACGGAACTGGCGTTGTACTGTTTTACTCTCAGGCAGAAATTAGAAGAAGAATTCTGCCTGGAGGTTGATGATCTTAGCGGTTTGTAACTAAGGTCCATTGCTGTTCTCACACATAAAGAGTATGGGACAACTTCAGTTGGGGGAACGGTCTGCAGATTACCTGCTTTGAGGTATGTTCAGTATATTTATTTCTAGAGAGATGAATGAGTTCTAGAGAATGCTGACAGAGCCTTGTGTGTTTGAGGTAAGCCTGATGCAGTGACTTAACAGCGACTGGGATCATGCTTACAAAACAGGGTAATACTCTTATTACTTAGTGACAGTTAAACGTTTACATGAATTAAAAAATAGGACGTTTTTTCTTTGAGGGAGATAACTCTTTATTTGGGGCCTAGTTTCCACATGGCTAATCAGATACTCCTAGGAGTAATTTCTTAAGGCCCCTCTGGCATCCAGTACATGGTGGGAGGGGCCTATTTTAGCGCTCTAAATGCCCAGTTTTAATTCAGACTGAGACATCCAGCTTCCCTAGAGGAGTCCTCTGGCACCTGAGGACCATTATAAGGGGTTTATTTCTGCACAAAATCGTACTTGAGGGCAGGTAGGACCCTCAGCAGAGCTGTGGCAGGGTGCTTAACTGTCTTGTAACATTTTTTAATGTTTTTAAATCCGGTTTGGGGTCTAAGGGGTTAATCATCCATTTGCAAGTGGGTGCAATGTTGCTTTAGTCCCTTACACACACTGTAAAATTTTCAAAGACTTTACTATATTTTTACACTGTTTTGCAGTTTAAGTGTTAGTTTTTTTCTCTTAAAGGCACAGTAACGTTTTTGTTTAATTGCTGTTTCACCTTTATTAAAGTGTTTTGCAAGCTTGCTTGTCTCATTACTAGTCTGTTAAACATGTCTGACATAGAGGAAACTCCTTGTTCAATATGTTTAGAAGCCATGGTGGAACCCCCTCTTAGAATGTGTACCAAATGTACTGAAATTTCTATAAACTGTAAAGACCATATTATGGCGCTTAAAGATTTATCTCCAGGGGATTCTCTGACTGAAAAAAGTGAGATTATGCCATCTAGCTCCCCCATGTGTCAGAACCTATAACTTCCGCTCAAGTGACACCAAGTACATCTAGCGCGTCTAATTCTTTTACCTTACAGGACATGGCGGCAGTTATGAATGCTACCCTCACAGAGGTATTTTCCAAACTGCCAGGGTTACAAGGAAAGCGAGACAGCTCTGGGGCTAGAACTAATACAGAGCTTTCTGACGCTTTAATGCCTGTGTCCGCTATACCCTCACAATACTCAGAAGCCGAGGCAGGTGAGCTTCTATCTGTGGGTGACATTTCAGACTCAGGGAAGGCGTTGCTTCAGTCTGATTCTGAAATGACAGCGTTTAAATTTAAGCTTGAACACCTCCGCTTATTGCTTAGGGAGGTTTTAGCGACTCTGGATGATTGTGACCCCATTGTGGTTCCAGAGAAATTGTGTAAAATGGACAAATACTTTGCAGTGCCTGTTTACACTGATGTTTTTCCAGTCCCTAAGAGGTTTTCGGAAATTATTACTAAGGAATGGGATAGACCAGGTGTGCCGTTCTCTCCCCCTCCTGCTTTCAAAAAGATGTTTCCCATAGATGCCGCCGTACGGGACTCGTGGCGGACGGTCCCTAAGGTGGAGGGAGCAGTCTCTACCCTAGCTAAGCGTACAACTATCCCCGTCGAGGACAGTTGTGCTTTCCTAGATCTTATGGATAAAAAATTGGAGGGTCTCCTTAAGAAACATTTTATTCATCAAGGTTTTATTCTCCAGTCTCTTGCATGGATAGCCCCAGTTACTGCTGCAGCGGCTTTTTGGTTTGAGTCTCTTGAGGAGGCTCTGCAGGTGGAGACTCCGCTAGACGACATTCTAGACAGGATTAAAGCTCTTAAGTTAGCTAATTCCTTTATTTCTGACACCGTTTTTCAGTTAACCAAACTAACGGCTAAGAATTCAGGTTTTGCCATTTTGGCGCGTAGGGCGCTATGGCTTAAGTCCTGGTCAGCAGACGTTACTTCAAAGTTTAAGCTTCTTAACATCCCCTTCAAGGGACAGACCCTATTCGGGCCCGGTCTGAAGGCGATCATTTCTGATATTACTGGAGGAAAAGGTCACGCCCTTCCTCAGGATAGGTCCAATAAGAGGACCAAACAGAATAATTTTCCTTCCTTTCGAACCTTCAAGAGTGGCGCAGCCTCAGTTTCCTCTAATGCAAAACAAGAGGGAAATTTCCCCCAGTCCAAACCAGTCTTGAGACCTAACCAGGCTTGGAACAAGGGGAAACAGGCCAAGAAACCTGCGGCTGCCTCTAAGACAGCATGAAGGAGTAGCCCCCGATCCGGGACCGGATCTAGTATGGGGCAGACTTTCTCTCTTTGCCCAGCCTTGGGCAAGAGACGTCCAGGATCCCTGGGCGCTAGAGATTGTTTCCCAGGGATATCTTCTGGAATTCAAAGGTTCATCTCCAAAGGGGAGATTTCATCTCTCACAACTATCTGTAAACCAGATAAAGAGAGGCATTCTTACGTTGCGTTCAAGACCTACTGGTTATGGGAGTGATCCACCCAGTTCCAAGAGAGGAACATGGGGCTGGGTTTTTATTCAAACCTGTTTATAGTTCCCAAAAAAGAGGGAACTTTCAGACCTATCTTGGATCTCAAGATCCTAAACAAATTTCTCAGGGTCCCATCCTTCAAGATGGAGACAATCCGAACCATCCTCCCTATGATCCAGGAGGGTCAATATATGACTACCGTGGACTTAAAGGATGCTTATCTCCACATTCCGATTCACAGAGATCATCATCAGTTCCTCAGGTTCGCCTTCCTAGACAGGCATTACCAGTTTGTGGCTCTTCCCTTCGGGTTAGCCACGGCACCAAGAATCTTTACGAAGGTTCTAGGGTCCCTTCTGGCAGCTCTAAGGCCGCGGGGCATAGCGGTAGCCCCTTACCTAGACGACATTCTGATTCAGGCGTCGACTTTTCAAATCGCCAAGTCCCATACGGACATTGTTCTGGCCTTTCTGAGGTCTCACGGGTGGAAAGTGAACATAGAAAAGAGTTCTCTCTCTCCTCTCACAAGAGTTTCCTTCCTAGGAACTCTGATAGATTCAGTAGAAATGAAAGTTTTTCTGACAGAAGTCAGGATATCAAAACTTCTAACTTCTTGCCGTGCTCTTCATTCCACTTCTCGGCCATCAGTGGCTCAGTGTATGGAAATGATCGGCCTAATGGTAGCGGCAATGGACATAGTTCCGTTTGCCCGCCTACATCTCAGACCACTGCAACTTTGCATGCTCAACCAGTGGAATGGGGACTACACATATTTGTCCCCTCTGTTAAATCTGGATCAAGAGACCAGGGATTCTCTTCTCTGATGGTTATCTCGGGTCCATCTGTCCAGGGGAATGAGTTTCCGCAGGCCAGTGTGGACTATAATGACAATAGATGCCAGCCTTCTGGGCTGGGGCGCAGTCTGGAACTCCCTGAAGGCTCAGGGTTCGTGGACTCAGGAGGAAGCCCTCCTTCCGATAAACATTCTGGAACTAAGAGCGATATTCAATGCTCTTCAGGCTTGGCCTCAACTAGCTGCGGCCAAGTTCATCAGATTTCAGTCGGACAATATCACGACTGTAGCCTATATTAACCATCAGGGGAAACAAGGAGTCCTCTGGCAATGATGGAGGTTTCCAAGATAATTCTATGGGCAGAGGTTCACTCTTGCCATCTCTCAGCTATCCATATCCCAGGAGTAGAGAACTGGGAGGCGGATTTTCTAAGTCGGCAGACCTTTCATCCGGGGGAGTGGGAGCTCTATCCGGAGGTATTTGCCCAGCTGATTCAACTTTGGGGCAAACCAGAACTGGATCTGATGACGTCTCGTCAGAATGCCAAGCTTCCTTGTTACGGGTCCAGGTCAAGGGATCCCCAGGCAGGGCTGATAGATGCTCTAGCAGTGCCGTGGTCCTTCAACCTGGCTTATGTGTTTCCACCGTTTCCTCTCCTCCCTCGTCTGATTGCCAAGATCAAGCAGGAGAGAGCTTCGGTGATTTTGATAGCGCCTGCATGGCCACGCAGGACTTGGTATGCGGATCTGGTGGACATGTCATCCTCTCCACCATGGACTCTGCCGCTGAGGCAGGACCTTCTACTCCAAGGTCCATTCAAACATCCAAATCTAATTTCTCTGGGTCAGACTGCTTGGAGATTGAACGCATGATTTTATCAAAACGTGGTTTCTCCGAGTCGTTCATTGATACCTTGATTCAGGCTCGAAAGCCTGTCACCAGGAAAATCTATCATAAGATATGGTGTAAATATCTTCATTGGTGTGAATCCAAGGGTTACTCGTGGAGTAAGGTCAGGATTCCTAGTATACTATCTTTTCTCCAAGAAGGATTAGAAAAGGGATTATCAGCTAGTTCCTTAAAGGGACAGATTTCTGCTCTGTCTATTCTTTTGCACAAGCGCCTTGCTGATGTTCCAGACGTTCAGGCGTTTTGTCAGGCTTTGGTTAGAATCAGGCCTGTGTTTAAACCTGTTGCTCCGCCATGGAGTTTAAATTTAGTTCTTAAAGTTGTTCAAGGGGTTGCGTTTGAACCCTTGCATTCCATAGATATCAAGCTTTTATCTTGCAAAGTTCTGTTTTTAGTAGCTATCTCTTCAGCTCGAAGAGTTTCAGAATTATCTGCCTTGCAGTGGGATTCCCCTTATCTGATCTTCCATGCAGATAAGGTAGTTTTGCGTACCAAACCTGGGTTTCTTCCTAATGTAGTATCTAATAGGAATATCAATCAGGAAATTGTTGTTCCATCACTGTGTCCTAATCCTTCTTCAAAGAAGGAACGTCTGTTACACAATCTTGACGTGGTTCGTGCTTTAAAGTTTTATTTGCAAGCTACTAAGGATTTTCGTCAAACATCTGCATTGTTTGTCGTCTACTCTGGAAAGAGGAGAGGCCAAAAGGCTTCGGCAACTTCTCTTTCTTTTTGGCTGAGAAGCATAATCCGTTTAGCTTATGAGACTGCTGGCCAGCAGCCTCCTCAAAGAATTACCGCTCATTCTACTAGAGCGGTAGCTTCCACATGGGCTTTTAAACATGAGGCCTCTGTTGAACAGATTTGTAAAGCTTGGACTTGGTCTTCGCTTCATACTTTTTCTAAATTCTACAAATTTGATACTTTTGCTTCCTCGGAGGCTATTTTTTGGAGAAAGGTCTTGCAGGCAGTGGTGCCTTCCGTTTAAATGCCTGCCTTGTCCCTCCCTTCATCCATGTCCTAAAGCTTTGGTATTGGTATCCCACAAGTAATGGATGAACCCGTGGACTGGATACACCTTACAAGAGAAAACAAAATTTATGCTTACCTAATAAATTTCTTTTTCTTGTGGTGTATCCAGTCCACGGCCCGCCCTGTCACTTTAAGGCAGGTGTTTTTATTTTTTTAAACTACAGTCACCACTGCACCCTATGGTTTCTCCTTTTTCTTGCTTGTCTTCGGTCGAATGACTGGGGGTGGTAGTTAGGGGAGGAGCTATATAGACAGCTCTGCTGTGGGTGTCCTCTTGCAGCTTCCTGTTGGGAAGGAGAATATCCCACAAGTAATGGATGAACCCGTGGACTGGATACACCACAAGAGAGAGAAATTTATCAGGTAAGCATACATTTTGTTTTTGGGTCCCTGCAAGCAAGAATTTGGGTTTAGCTGAGTTCACGTCAATCTCTTCAGTAGAGTAGTGGTGGCTTTTAAGCAGTTAGGAAGATGTGAGGTAGTCCTTGCTTTGTTTCCTAACACATTGCTGCACATGGTACAGAAAACCAGAGTTGGTTACTCTGTTCTTTCTTTTTCCACAGGTCTCTGTAAGGAGTATGTGCCCTTTCACGCCTTGTAAGTTGTCTTCCTGCCGGGCAGCTAGACTGCAGATAAGTGCTTTTGTCTTTTAGATGGGGACATTTTTAAAATTCTTTATAAAGGATTCTCTTTGGCAGTGGGCAGCCACATTATGTACGGTATGTTGAGTAAGTATTAACATACATAGTGGCATATCAACTTATAAGTCAAAGCATCATGTCCATGCAGATCTACACATTAATTTCAACTGGTCATCCCTGGACCTTTGGAGTGACACAGTATTTAGTAAGAGCTTTGGTCTGCGGACTATGTTACAGCCATTAATCTATTCATATACCTATGCACTAAGGCATACCAGTGGTGCCTTATATAACTCAATAACAGGAGACCTACAATTGAAAGTGAAAACAACATAATAAATCTCTTTTTTTCATTTAAAAAATATAGTAAAAAAACACCCAAGATGTTAAAAACAAAATATAAATAAGAAACACCCCAACTAAAAAGTAGTGGCCACTCTTTTCTGGCCACAGAAAAGAATATTTATTAGACAAAAACATTTGCCTTAATAGATTTACCTTATTAGTTTAATGCACAATTATTACGTCTATGTGGTTATCCTTTATCAATAATAAAATATATTATAGGTATGGCAGAACCTATGCATACCCAAAAATCACATAACTTACCAGCCCGCAAGAAACTTTAGTCGCCCATGGATATCTGCATGTAGTGTTATTGTAACCTCACATGCATTGCAGACAGAGGTCCCAATTTAAATGCTTTGCAAGCTGCTTACTACTTGGGACTTGAGCATTAATAAAAAGTCTTTAACTTTAGAAAATATTTTTCTATCACCATGTAGAAAAAAACAGGGATATTATCTTTGAAAAACTGTGGGTACAGTCTTGACTTATTTTCCCCTAAGGGGAAAAAAAAAAAGATATAATTGAGCTTTTTTTTTTTTTATTTACTTCAGCATATGTGGGGTTAAGATTGACTAAGTATATTTAATTCTGCCACCCTTTAACCTATAGCGCTTTGAGTGGTACTGCATTTAGCTGGATAGTGACATAAAGAGCATGTTAAAAATACTTCCCCCCCTTTCTGCCGGATGCCTTTCAACTACTAGCGCGACTGTCAGTGCCGCACTAGCAGATTTGACTGGGTGCATAGAGATGGTATGTTCTCTACGAATTGCTAAAGTCAATTTTTGGAGCATCAGTAGCATCCAGGAAAATTGTGCACTGCTCTATATTGTTATGGTAGGCAGCTTGCTCGTGTACATTGTGCTGAAGTACTGCAGAGGACCCTGGAGTACGTCAGCCTAATGTACATGAGCAAGCTGCCTACCATAACTAAATAGTCACTTTAACTCATACTTCAATCATACACACACAGAGAAGAAACACTCA
>NW_026512693.1:0-4658 GCF_027579735.1 Bombina bombina
ACACCCAAAGATTTCTATTCCAACGGACTTAAGTTGTTTCTTTATAAACATGCTGTACCAACTATATTTGGACAAAATTTAAAAAGAAAAATTCTGGGTCTTCAAAAAGTGCCATCAACAATAAATAGTAGTACATCTACAAGGAACATTGTTGTTTCAATTACAGAAGGAAATGTTACAGAAACTGTACTCGATCCTGTATTACATACTGATGCTTTACGTTCAGTGGGTGTTTCACATGTATTTAATTGCCCAACTTGTGGTCATACAGTAAATCAAAACACATCTGATGTGTCCACCAACACAGAAATCTTTAAAAAAAATCAGCAAATTCAGTTTGATAGATCTTATGGAACTGTTACAGTTGGTACACAAACCAAGATATATGGTACGAAGAATAATTTTACATCCACAGCCGGATTAATAGTGACCAAAGATGCTTATACATGGACTATTGGTGATGTTAGTGGCATGGTTCACATTAATTCAGTTGGTACTTCAACAAATTTTGATTCCATAAATAGTTCAACTATATTATCTGAAAATGAAGATAATATGAGCTTAAACTTATCACCAATATACCAAAGTTCAGAACACTATCATTATGACAATGAAGTCCCCATGGAAGTAAATGAAGATTTAGACACAACAGCAGAACATGAAAGTATTAACAGATTGAATGAGAATTCAAAATTGAAAGATCCTGACTACTCTCCGGATAAATCCATGATTACACTAAATGACACAAGTATTCTAATTGAACCCACTTTAGATGACTATGTCATAGAAAAAAAATATATAGTATTTGAAAGCTGTTTGGATCAATTGTTAAAGTTATTACAATGCAGATACTTTGGATGTACATCACCTATAATCAGTCTAAAAAAATCGTTATTGGGAACTCTATTAAATATTTCTGGAGAATGTTTGTCAGGACATGAAGAAATATTATGGCGTAGTCAACCTACCATTGGACAAATGCCAATAGGCAATTTAATTTATTGTGCATCTATTCTTTTCAGCGGCAATCATTTTGATAAAATTCATGAAATGGGTCAATTTATGGGTCTACAAACAGTATGTAAACAGACATACTACAAAATACAGAGAAAATTTCTTTTTCCAACTATACATCAACACTGGATTCAAGACCGTGAACGTAATATAAACAGTATGAAAGATCGTGCTATCACATTGTGCGGTGACGGACAATGTGATAGCCCTGGCTACAGTGCTAAATATTGCACTTACACTATGATTGAAGATGAAACCAAAAAGATTATTGATTTTAATGTGGTGCAGGTGAATGAGACAACATCTTCAGTTGCTATGGAGTCAAAAGCCTTTAGGAGAACAATGAATAATATTGAAAAAGAATCACTATTTGTACTACAAGTCGCAACTGATCGCCATGTCAGTATAAGGAAGATTATCAGAGAAGAATATCCCTTAATAGTCCATCAGTACGACATATGGCATTATGGAAAAAGTATCAGAAAAAAATTACTTTCCATAAGCCGTAAAAAGAACTGTAGATCGATTGCTCCATGGATACAAGCTATAATAAATCACCTTTGGACTGCTAGTTTGAAGTCTAATGGTAATGGTGAGCTGATGAAAGAAATTTGGCAATCCTTATTAAACCACATCTGCAACATACATTCGTGGACAAATGGTCGATTTATCTCAGAATGTGGACATGCTGAATTCACAGAAGAACAAGAACACAAAAGAGCATGGATGGATCCGAAAAGCAATGCGTTTATGGCTTTGCAAGACATTATCTGTGATCCTCGAATGGACAAAGACTTTGAATGTCTTGCTCAATTTTGCCATACAGGATCCATTGAAGTTTTCCACAGTCTAGTTTTAAAATATCGCCCTAAACGGATCCATTTTCAAATGGACGCAATGAATGCACGCACAACACTAGCTGTCTTAGCCCACAACAACAACACCAAAAGAATACATGAAAGAATTCGTAGACAAACTGCAAAAAGTGGTTTCTTTGGTGAACTTAAGTTTAAGGCAGTATATCCAAAGGCCAAACAGGAATGGCAATTACGTCCAATATATGGATCCATGAAAATGGATCACATTTATCCGATGATAACTGATGTACTTAAAATTTATTCAGGAATTTTGGATCACTCGTGGGAATCAAAGAATGATAGCCTACCGCAAAACATTGCAAAGATTCCTCGGCCCTCAAAAGATATACTAATGCAGACAAAAAGATCACGTTTTCTAATTAAATAAGCGTCAAATTTAAAATTCAGTTACTTAAAATTTATGTTTAGTTTTATTTTCTAAGTATAAAGAATAATTTAAATTTTGAATTTTCATGATTCTACTATAATTTAAAAATATATTTAATTTACTTAATGTAATGTCATATCAAACAGTTATTCTTTTGAATTAAAAAAAAAATAATTTGTTCTTATTTTTTGAACCAATTATTTAAAAAAAAAAAATACATAACATTTGGTTTATAAAAAATAAAAAATATATTTGAAAATCAAATATAGTGATTTTGCTTTTTTTTTTTTTAAATTTCTTTTTTGCTTTTTCATTTAATTTACCTTTGGTCTTTGGATTATTAATTTTAAAATGAAAAGTATGATGTTTATTACATTGGCAATTGGTATTTACATAAATACAGCCTATTCTCTATTTGAATGAAATTGTTTTTACAATATTTGTGCTTTTTATTTCATGCGTGTCACATACATAACACTATGCACACGCAACTGGAGTTCTGTTTAGACCTCTTTGATTGAATATAAAATTATATATGATCCAAGTAATGAAAGAAATATGAAAAATAAAAAAAATTAACGATTTCTGTTTAAAAATCAAAATTAAAAACCGAACACCCAAAAAAAAAAACGGTGGCAGTTAGAAGAAGCTAAGATACCGTCTAATCACACATCAATCTATTGTATTTAGTAAATTATATTAATTTATAAAAATATAATAGTTAGTGTACTTTTTTAAACAATATTTGATGATTATTTATAAGAATATGTTAAGAATTAAATAAAAATTTGAAAAGATATTTTTTCTTTTTATTTCTAAAATTTTATATATATTTTTTGAGAAACTTTGTTAATTATAGATATTTTGTACAACATGACACAAAAAAGTGAGTCTAATTATCTCTTAAACGATAACAAAATAAATATTAAAAAAAGAAAAGTTAACATATATCAATCAAAAATCGATATTGTAATGTCTAACTTGAAAACACAAGATAAATAATATAACTACAATCTTATTTTCAATATTTAATCCCAAATTAACTCCGATGCTGGACCTTCATCATCGGCATATCTGAAACCACAATAGAGATTGTCCGGAGCTGGAAAATGTTCTCGGATTTTATTCACAACACAAGACGGTATCGGAACTCTAACTTTTGGTCCAAGATATCCGTGAATCTTGTTTACAAACCTCCTGTAAGCCACTTTCCTATAATCACTATAATTGTATATTAAATATAAATTAAAAAAAAAAAATATTAATATAGAAAGAGATAGTAAAAGCATAATCGTCATCAATATATATATATCAAAAAATTTTCTTGATGCATTTATAAAGTTTTAAAATATTATAGAGGTTGTTATTTTCTATATCTTCCCCCCTCCACAATATCTCTAAATATCGATAAATATATATAAAAATCTCTAAACATCTATTGATAGATAGATATAAATATATAGAGACATGTAAATATATATATATATATATATAAATATATTTAACTAATAATAAAGTTAAAAATACATATATATGTATATATATATAAATATATATAATATACTCTCTCTCTCTCTATATATATATATATATATATATATATATATATATATATTTATATATCTATCTATATATATATATATAGATATATAGATATAGATATAGATAGATAGATATATATATATATATATATAGAGAGAGAGAGAGAGAGAGAGAGAGAGAGAGAGAGAGATATAAATATATCTATATAAATTGAGAGAAAGAGAGATAGAGATAGAGTCAGTGTACAATTGAATTAAGAAAAAATAATTAATAATAATTAGATCAAACCTTTCTCTCATCTGTCCCTGTCTGCTACGGGGATTAGAATAATATCTTAAACCAAAAGCATAGAATTCCTCAAGTAACTCTCTGTTTGCCAAATCTACCAAAACATATTGCTGATAGGCAATGCAAGCAGATTCATCTTCTAGTTGATCCATTACTTGTGCTATCTCATGGCAACAGATGCTTTCAATATGTGTTTGCATGATTTTGCAATGTCCACATGTACACCATTGAGTGTTTCCAATTCTTTCACTCTCGGTAGGGCTGCCAATTTCAGATGATGTCTCTGTATTTTGAGTCGAATTATCTTCAGTTGATGACCTAATTGGATCCCAACTATGTGACATATTTGCCATATAAGTAGCATGACGGTTTCGCCTCCTTTCATTCATCTCTTCTCTCTTCCAAAAAAAATTATATTTTCCGATACATATTATTAAAACGACTGAAATAATATTACCAATGAAAACATTTATTTTCATGTACACTCTCAATTAATTTTAGATTATAAAAAAAATGTGAATAGTAAATGTAATATTACTTAAGAAAATGGCTAATTTAGTAGAAAAAGA
>NW_026512694.1:0-37198 GCF_027579735.1 Bombina bombina
AACCAAATCTGGTCTCCCTCCAGCTGACGGCTTGGAGATTGAACGCTTGATTCTATCAAAGCGTGGGTTTTCAGATTCGGTGATTGATACTCTGGTTCAGGCCAGAAAACCGGTAACTAGAAAGATTTACCATAAAATATGGAAAAGATATATCTGCTGGTGTGAATCCAAGGGATTCCCTTGGAATAAGGTAAAAATTCCTAAGATCCTTTCTCCAACATAGGTGTGTCCGGTCCACGGCGTCATCCTTACTTGTGGGATATTCTCTTCCCCAACAGGAAATGGCAAAGAGCCCAGCAAAGCTGGTCACATGATCCCTCCTAGGCTCCGCCTACCCCAGTCATTCTCTTTGCCGTTGTACAGGCAACATCTCCACGGAGATGGCTTAGAGTTTTTTAGTGTTTAACTGTAGTTTTTATTATTCAATCAAGAGTTTGTTATTTTAAAATAGTGCTGGTATGTACTATTTACTCAGAAACAGAAAAGAGATGAAGATTTCTGTTTGTATGAGGAAAATGATTTTAGCACCGTAACTAAAATCCATGGCTGTTCCACACAGGACTGTTGAGAGCAATTAACTTCAGTTGGGGGAACAGTGTGCAGTCTCTTGCTGCTTGAGGTATGACACATTCTAACAAGACGATGTAATGCTGGAAGCTGTCATTTTTCCCTATGGGATCCGGTAAGCCATTTTTATTACGATGGTAAATAAGGGCTTCACAGGGCTTATTAAGATTGTAGACTTTTCTGGGCTAAATCGATTCAGTTTTAAAACATATTTAGCCTTGAGGAATCATTTTATCTGGGTATATTTATATTATATTGATATTATAATATCGGCAGGCACTGTATTAGACACCTTATTTCTCTGGGGCTTTCCCTAAGCATAAGCAGAGCCTCATTTTCGCGCCGGTGTGGCGCACTTGTTTTTGAGAGGCATGGCATGCAGTCGCATGTGAGAGGAGCTCTGATACTTAGAAAAGACTTTCTGAAGGCGTCATTTGGTATCGTATTCCCCTTTGGGTTTGGTTGGGTCTCAGCAAAGCAGATACCAGGGACTGTAAAGGGGTTAAAGTGTTAAAACGGCTCCGGTTCCGTTATTTTAAGGGTTAAAGCTTCCAAATTTGGTGTGCAATACTTTTAAGGCTTTAAGACACTGTGGTGAAAATTTGGTGAATTTTGTACAATTCCTTCATGTTTTTTCGCAATTGCAGTAATAAAGTGTGTTCAGTTTAAAATTTAAAGTGACAGTAACGGTTTTATTTTAAAACGTTTTTTGTACTTTATTATCAAGTTTATGCCTGTTTAACATGTCTGAACTACCAGATAGACTGTGTTCTGAATGTGGGGAAGCCAGAATTCCTGTTCATTTAAATAAATGTGATTTATGTGATAATGACAATGATGCCCAAGATGATTCCTCAAGTGAGGGGAGTAAGCATGGTACTGCATCATTCCCTCCTTCGTCTACACGAGTCTTGCCCACTCAGGAGGCCCCTAGTACATCTAGCGCGCCAATACTCCTTACTATGCAACAATTAACGGCTGTAATGGATAATTCTGTCAAAAACATTTTAGCCAAAATGAACCCTTGTCAGCGTAAGCGTGGCTGCTCTGTTTTAGTTACTGAAGAGCATGACGACGCTGATATTAATATCTCTGAAGGGCCCCTAACCCATTCTGAGGGGGCCAGGGAGGTTTTGTCTGAGGGAGAAATTACTGATTCAGGGAACATTTCTCAACAGGCTGAACCTGATGTAATTGCATTTAAATTTAAGTTGGAGCATCTCCGCATTCTGCTTAAGGAGGTATTATCCACTCTGGATGATTGTGAAAAGTTGGTCATCCCAGAGAAACTATGTAAAATGGACAAGTTCCTAGAGGTGCCGGAGCTCCCAGAAGCTTTTCCTATACCCAAGCGGGTGGCGGACATTGTTAATAAAGAATGGGAAAGGCCCGGTATTCCTTTCGTCCCTCCCCCCATATTTAAAAAATTGTTTCCTATGGTCGACCCCAGAAAGGACTTATGGCAGACAGTCCCCAAGGTCGAGGGAGCGGTTTCTACTTTAAACAAACGCACCACTATACCCATAGAGGATAGTTGTGCTTTCAAAGATCCTATGGATAAAAAATTAGAAGGGTTGCTTAAAAAGATGTTTGTTCAGCAGGGTTACCTTCTACAACCAATTTCATGCATTGTCCCTGTCACTACAGCCGCATGTTTCTGGTTTGATGAGCTGATAAAGGCGCTCGATAGTGATTCTCCTCCTTATGAGGAGATTATGGACAGAATCAATGCTCTCAAATTGGCAAATTCTTTCACCCTAGACGCCACTTTGCAATTGGCTAGGTTAGCGGCTAAGAATTCTGGGTTTGCTATTGTGGCGCGCAGAGCGCTTTGGTTGAAATCTTGGTCGGCTGATGCGTCTTCCAAGAACAAGCTACTAAACATTCCTTTCAAGGGGAAAACGCTGTTTGGCCCTGACTTGAAAGAGATTATCTCGGATATCACTGGGGGTAAGGGCCACGCCCTTCCTCAGGATCGGCCTTTCAAGGCGAAAAATAGACCGAATTTTCGTCCCTTTCGTAAAAACGGACCAGCCCAAAGTGCTACGTCCTCTAAGCAAGAGGGTAATACTTCTCAAGCCAAGCCAGCTTGGAGACCAATGCAAGGCTGGAACAAGGGAAAGCAGGCCAAGAAGCCTGCCACTGCTACCAAGACAGCATGAAATATTGGCCCCCGATCCGGGACCGGATCTGGTGGGGGGCAGACTCTCTCTCTTCGCTCAGGCTTGGGCAAGAGATGTTCTGGATCCTTGGGCGCTAGAAATAGTCTCCCAGGGTTATCTTCTGGAATTCAAGGGACTTCCCCCAAGGGGAAGGTTCCACAGGTCTCAGTTGTCTTCAGACCACATAAAAAGACAGGCGTTCTTACATTGTGTAGAAGACCTGTTAAAAATGGGAGTGATTCATCCTGTTCCATTAAGAGAACAAGGGATGAGGTTCTACTCCAATCTGTTCATAGTTCCCAAAAAAGAGGGAACGTTCAGACCAATCTTAGATCTCAAGATCTTAAACAAGTTTCTCAAGGTTCCATCTTTCAAGATGGAAACCATTCGAACTATTCTTCCTTCCATCCAGGAGGGTCAATTCATGACCACGATGGATTTAAAGGATGCGTATCTACATATTCCTATCCACAAGGAACATCATCGGTTCCTAAGGTTCGCATTCCTGGACAAACATTACCAGTTCGTGGCGCTTCCTTTCGGATTAGCCACTGCTCCAAGGATTTTCACAAAGGTACTAGGGTCCCTTCTAGCGGTGCTAAGACCAAGGGGCATTGCAGTAGTACCTTACCTGGACGACATTCTGATTCAAGCGTCGTCCCTTCCTCAAGCAAAGGCTCACACGGACATTGTCCTGGCCTTTCTCAGATCTCACGGCTGGAAAGTGAACGTGGAAAAGAGTTCTCTATCCCCGTCAACAAGGGTTCCCTTCTTGGGAACAATTATAGACTCCTTAGAAATGAGGATCTTTCTAACAGAGGCCAGAAAAACAAAACTTCTAGACTCTTGTCGGATACTTCATTCCGTTCCTCTTCCTTCCATAGCTCAGTGCATGGAAGTGATCGGGTTGATGGTAGCGGCGATGGACATAGTTCCTTTTGCGCGCATTCATCTAAGACCATTACAACTGTGCATGCTCAGTCAGTGGAATGGGGACTATACAGACTTGTCTCCGAAGATACAAGTAAATCAGAGGACCAGAGACTCACTCCGTTGGTGGCTGTCCCTGGACAATCTGTCTCAAGGGATGACGTTCCGCAGACCAGAGTGGGTCATTGTCACGACCGACGCCAGTCTGATGGGCTGGGGCGCGGTCTGGGGATCCCTGAAAGCTCAGGGTCTTTGGTCTCGGGAAGAATCTCTTCTACCGATAAATATTCTGGAACTGAGAGCGATATTCAATGCTCTCAAGGCCTGGCCTCGGCTTGCGAGGACCAAGTTCATACGGTTTCAATCAGACAACATGACAACTGTTGCGTACATCAACCATCAGGGGGGAACAAGGAGTTCCCTAGCGATGGAAGAAGTGACCAAAATCATTCTATGGGCGGAGTCTCACTCCTGCCACCTGTCTGCTATCCACATCCCAGGAGTGGAAAATTGGGAAGCGGATTTTCTGAGTCGTCAGACATTGCATCCGGGGGAGTGGGAACTCCATCCGGAAATCTTTGCCCAAATCACTCACCTGTGGGGCATTCCAGACATGGATCTGATGGCCTCTCGTCAGAATTTCAAAGTTCCTTGCTACGGGGCCAGATCCAGGGATCCCAAGGCGGCTCTAGTGGATGCACTAGTAGCACCTTGGACCTTCAAACTAGCTTATGTGTTCCCGCCATTTCCTCTCATCCCCAGGCTGGTAGCCAGGATCAATCAGGAGAGGGCGTCGGTGATCTTGATAGCTCCTGCGTGGCCACGCAGGACTTGGTATGCAGATCTGGTGAATATGTCATCGGCTCCACCTTGGAAGCTACCTTTGAGACGAGACCTTCTTGTTCAGGGTCCGTTCGAACATCCGAATCTGGTTTCACTCCAGCTGACTGCTTGGAGATTGAACGCTTGATTTTATCGAAGCGAGGATTCTCAGATTCTGTTATCGATACTCTTGTTCAGGCCAGAAAGCCTGTGACTAGAAAGATTTACCACAAAATTTGGAAAAAATATATCTGTTGGTGTGAATCTAAAGGATTCCCTTGGGACAAGGTTAAGATTCCTAGGATTCTATCCTTCCTTCAAGAAGGATTGGAAAAAGGATTATCTGCAAGTTACCTGAAGGGACAGATTTCTGCCTTGTCGGTATTGCTTCACAAAAAGTTGGCAGCTGTGCCAGATGTTCAAGCCTTTGTTCAGGCTCTGGTTAGAATCAAGCCTGTTTACAAACCTTTGACTCCTCCTTGGAGTCTCAATTTAGTTCTTTCAGTTCTTCAGGGGGTTCCGTTTGAACCCTTGCATTCCGTTGATATTAAGTTATTATCTTGGAAAGTTCTGTTTTTAGTGGCGATTTCTTCTGCTAGAAGAGTCTCAGAATTATCTGCTCTGCAGTGTTCTCCTCCTTATCTGGTGTTCCATGCAGATAAGGTGGTTTTACGTACTAAACCTGGTTTTCTTCCAAAAGTTGTTTCTAACAAAAACATTAACCAGGAGATTATCGTACCTTCTCTGTGTCCAAAACCAGTTTCAAAGAAGGAACGTTTGTTGCACAATTTGGATGTTGTTCGCGCTCTAAAATTCTATTTAGATGCTACAAAGGATTTTAGACAAACATCTTCCTTGTTTGTTGTTTATTCAGGTAAAAGGAGAGGTCAAAAAGCAACTTCTACCTCTCTCTCTTTTTGGATTAAAAGCATCATCAGATTGGCTTACGAGACTGCCGGACGGCAGCCTCCCGAAAGAATCACAGCTCATTCCACTAGGGCTGTGGCTTCCACCTGGGCCTTCAAGAACGAGGCTTCTGTTGATCAGATATGTAGGGCAGCGACTTGGTCTTCACTGCACACTTTTACCAAATTTTACAAGTTTGATACTTTTGCTTCTTCTGAGGCTATTTTTGGGAGAAAGGTTTTGCAAGCCGTGGTGCCTTCCATTTAGGTGACCTGATTTGCTCCCTCCCTTCATCCGTGTCCTAAAGCTTTGGTATTGGTTCCCACAAGTAAGGATGACGCCGTGGACCGGACACACCTATGTTGGAGAAAACAGAATTTATGTTTACCTGATAAATTTCTTTCTCCAACGGTGTGTCCGGTCCACGGCCCGCCCTGGTTTTTTAATCAGGTCTGATATTTTATTTTCTTTAACTACAGTCACCACGGTACCATATGGTTTCTCCTATGCAAATATTCCTCCTTAACGTCGGTCGAATGACTGGGGTAGGCGGAGCCTAGGAGGGATCATGTGACCAGCTTTGCTGGGCTCTTTGCCATTTCCTGTTGGGGAAGAGAATATCCCACAAGTAAGGATGACGCCGTGGACCGGACACACCGTTGGAGAAAGAAATTTATCAGGTAAACATAAATTCTGTTTTCCTTTCTGCAAGAAGGTTTGGATAAAGGATTATCTGCGAGTTCTCTAAAGGGACAGATTTCTGCTTTATCTGTCTTACTACACAAACGACTGGCAGCTATGCCAGATGTTCAAGCATTTGTTCAGGCTCTGGTTAGGATCAAGCCTGTTTACAGACCTTTGACTCCTCCCTGGAGTTTAAATCTAGTTCTTTCAGTTCTTCAAGGGGTTCCGTTTGAACCTCTACATTCCATAGATATTAAGTTGTTATCTTGGAAAGTTTTGTTTTTGGTTGCTATTTCTTCTGCTAGAAGAGTTTCAGAGTTATCTGCTCTGCAGTGTTCTCCGCCCTATCTGGTGTTCCATGCAGATAAGGTGGTTTTGCGTACTAAGCCTGGTTTTCTTCCAAAGGTTGTTTCTAACAAAAATATTAACCAGGAGATAGTTGTACCTTCTTTGTATCCGAATCCAGTTTCAAAGAAGGAACGTTTGTTACACAATTTAGACGTAGTCCGTGCTCTAAAATTCTATTTAGAAGCTACAAAAGATTTCAGACAAACATCTTCTCTGTTTGTCGTCTATTCTGGTAAAAGGAGAGGTCAAAAAGCGACTTCTACCTCTCTTTCCTTTTGGCTTAAAAGCATCATCCGATTGGCTTACGAGACTGCTGGACGACAGCCTCCTGAAAGAATCACAGCTCACTCCACTAGGGCTGTGGCTTCCACATGGGCCTTCAAGAACGAGGCTTCTGTTGATCAGATATGTAAGGCAGCGACTTGGTCTTCACTGCACACTTTTGCCAAATTTTACAAATTTGATACTTTTGCTTCCTCGGAGGCTATTTTTGGGAGAAAGGTTTTGCAAGCCGTGGTGCCTTCCGTTTAGGTAACCTGATTTGCTCCCTCCCTTCATCCGTGTCCTAAAGCTTTGGTATTGGTTCCCACAAGTAAGGATGACGCCGTGGACCGGACACACCAATGTTGGAGAAAACAGAATTTATGCTTACCTGATAAATTACTTTCTCCAACGGTGTGTCCGGTCCACGGCCCGCCCTGTTTTTTTAATCAGGTCTGATGAATTATTTTCTCTAACTACAGTCACCACGGTACCATATGGTTTCTCCTATATTTATCCTCCTGTCCGTCGGTAGAATGACTGGGGTGGGCGGAGCCTAGGAGGGACTATATGGGCAGCTTTGCTGGGACTCTTTGCCATTTCCTGTTGGGGAAGAGATATTCCCACAAGTAAGGATGACGCCGTGGACCGGACACACCGTTGGAGAAAGTAATTTATCAGGTAAGCATAAATTCTGTTTTCTCTCTAAGGGCAGTTACAGACAATGAAGCACAAAGACCTAATATAGAGGACCTTTTTCTTAACATTGCCACCACACATAATATAAGCGTTAAGCGATGTCTTTCAGCAAATGGAAACTAAATTAATTAAAGAATATCGCTTATGGTGGGACATTAAACTATTGGAGAAATATATAATGTTAAAAATGGTCCCCAGAGGTCTGAGGATAAAAAAAGTTTCCTACATTTCAAGTACAGGACAATGACTTCATACATGAATGGAATGAAATATTATCTGACTGTTCCCTTAAACTTATGAGACTTATTATCACATATAAAGAGAAACGGCATAAAGAATTGACAGAAGAGATCATGGAATTACAGCAGGAATTGGACAAATTTACTGAACATACCAAATACATTACTTTGGATAACATACTGAATGAAACCATTACCTCTATTAAAAAAGAGACTGACATTGCCAAGAAAGGAAAATTCGAATGTGACAATCTAGACTATAGTACCAACACAGTTTATGTTTGGAGACAACGCACAAACTCATGGTCCAGATCTAGAGGACGACGCAACAGAAGGAGAGTGACTTTCTCTGATACTGATTATGACTCAGATGATAAAAAGATTGAGACTGTCAAAGATACTGGCATACTCCGGGAGGCAAGAAGTAGTGAGAGTTCGAGATCCATTCATACTGAGAATTTAGTGGCTAATGCAGACATAGATAATCATTATAAATCAGCATTAGTGCTATCAGATAGTAACACAGGTGACACATTAACCCAAGGACAGGGAGCGAGTAATCTTTTGCCTCATATGACTTTGGATATACAGAGTGAAACCAGTAGAAAAGGACAAGAACGGGTTTTTCAGAGGGGCAGACGAAATCCAAGGGGAGGAGGCCCCACAAGAGGGGGGCATACGAAGGAAGAAACCGATACTCCCTGAGAACCATAGCCCAGTCAAAAATCAAATACAAGATATAACTGTGCTTAACCTATCTGACATAGAACTGAAAGATATTGATATTAAGGTATTAAAATATGGTTTGGGTTTTGTACCTTCAAACAACTTTAATCTATTTGATACTATAATTGATTTAAATAAATTTGTGAGAAATATGACTTTAATAAAGCATTTTAAAGCCGTGTCAAATGTTTCTGTGCAAGGCGATGAAATTAGGTTAATAGAAGCATCCCATTTGAGGAAGCAACAGACTACCTCACTTTACTTAGCCTTGAAACTGAATCATTTGAAAAAGAGGCAATAAACGTTAAATTTAAACCTAAGAGTGTCTTTTATCTGACTAGAACTAGAGGTCCATATCTAGAATCCTTCCATAAAAGAGTTGAGCTTGAATTACAAGAACTTCAAAACAACCTATCCTATAAGTGTAATCTCAATAAATTAGAGAAAGCTATTACTTCACTAGCAGAGATTGACAATATAGTCATTAGACGGAGTGACAAAGGGGGGAATATTGTCGTTCTTAACAGAAATGATTATATATCAGAAGCATGCAGGCAGTTAGAAGATAAAGATGTATATCAGAAACTTATCTTTGATCCTACAGCTACATACAAGAGAAGTTTAAGCCTCATATTGGATGAAGGATTAGAAATGGGCATAATAGATGAAGACACTTATAAATATCTATACGTCATTAATACTAAAGTTCCGATTTTTCACCACCTCCCAAAGACTCATAAGTCCCTTATTAACGTTAAAGGGAGACCCATTGTTTCAGGAATTGAGTCATTACTTGAGCCTCTGGGAGAGTGGGTTGAAAAGATACTTCAACCATTAGTTAAAATGTTGCCATCATATTTAAGAGATACAAAACAGCTACTTAATATTATAGACAGAACAGAATGGAAATCTAACTATTTATGGATAACAGTTATGGATAACAGTTGATGTAACAAGCTTGTATTCTAGTATTCCACAACAACAAGGAATAGAAGCTAAACATGAAGAAAAAACCAGCGAGCCTCAGGTAGAGTTTAAATAAACTTTTATTCCTCTTATCACAGGATACTACATGTCAGGTAGTAAAAACTGCACAGAGGCAGTGCTGTTTAGCGTAGCATCTGACGCGTTTCGGCTAGTATGCCTTAATCGTAGATGCTTACTGGTGGCCAATCAACTTTTAAATAGCCACCCTAATCAAATTAATACAAAAACACTGTGGCAGAATTTCTAAAAAACAGACCTTGAATAGATACTGGGCATGTGTTGGGGTAAATGGATACACTCAGAATGTGGTTGCATAATAATCAGTGAAGTATATTAATGTAAACAAAAACAGAAATATTTTATATAAACTACCAACATTTCCCTGTTTAATTGAGCCTTGAAGAATTAGCCAAGTATAAAACATTATGCATATGTTAAAATTGATTGATTAATATAAATTCTCTTGGCTAATATATGTCTTATTAAGGGGGACTCTATTCTTCTCTGTAAGTCACCCTACTTAGGCTCATTGATATAGGGAAAAATATTTCTTGTATTAGAAAATTTACTAATGACACTGGTGTTTATACTCTTTGCCAAAAATTGATTATGTCACCACTAATATTGAACCCTTGAGGTCTTCTAGTTCTCAATAAGAATATCCAAAAGGCTTCTCTATAAAGAATAGAAGCTGTCAGATTTTTTCTGGATACTTTTTCACATTATAACTCAGAACACAAAGAATATGTTGGAGTATTAACCTTTTTGTTATCACATAACTATTTCTCTTTTGGGGAACAGTTCTACCTACAAAAAAGAGGCACCGCTATGGGTGCCACTTTTGCACCAGCCTTTGCAAACATTTACATGGGCTGGTGGGAACTCAAATACACCTGGGGAGAAGGCTGCCCCTTTAAGAGAAATATTAAACTGTATAAGAGATATATCGATGACCTCCTGTTTATTTGGGAGGGGTCAGAAATCGAATGTGATTTTTTTCTTAACTGAGCTTAATAATAATAATAATAATGATAAAGAGCTGAAATTTATATATACCAGAGATAAGTCCAAGATAGACTATTTAGATCTTACTTTAACTGGCAATGTTAATAACAACAATGTTGATACTAGTCTTCACAGGAAAGTAATAGCAGGTACCAGTCTTTTGCATTCTAATAGCATGCATCCTAGGCACACTAAATATGGGATCTTGAAAGGAGAATTTATAAGATATAAAAGGAATTGTTCTACACAAGATGTCTATACTAAAGAGAAAGAAACTCTGAAAGAGATTTATACAGAGAGGATATTCTAAATATCTAATTGATAAAGCAGAGAGAGAAGTTGATAAACTTGAGAGGAAATCTATGCTAAGAGATAAAAGCAAACCTTTAGTACAGGAAGATTTACCAATCTTTGTTACAGATTACAGTAACCAGTTTGAAGAAATTGCAAATATTATTAAGAGAAATTTACCAATTTTAAAGGGAGATAAAATGCTTTACAATCTAGTGGAAAATGGATGTAAATGCGTCTCAAGAAGGAATAAAACTTTAGGAAATACGCTATCTCCTAGCGAAATTAAAAGTAATAAAGATAAGAGAGAGAGTAGCTGGTTAAGCTGTAAGGGGCACTATAAATGTGGCAAATGGAATTGTAAAGCATGTGAGCATACCCAGATAGGAAAACAGTTTCAGTCAAGGGTAACACAATGAGTATTTGAAATAACCAACTGTACTAATTGTCACACGACCTATGTGATATATCTAGTGACTTGCTATCAGTGTAACCTTCAATATGTAGGTTTAACATCTAGAGAGGCAAGAGACAGGATAAAAGAACACCTCTATGAGGTTAGAGCAGAGTGTCCTAAATCACAAGTAGCATGTCACTTTAAATATATCCATAATGAATGTACTGAAAACCTGAAATGGCAGATAATAGAACATGTACTTACACCTAAGAGAGGCGGCAACCGAGACAAACTTCTACAAAAAAGAGAAGCCTTCTGGATTTTCAAATTTAAAACCAGGAGTCCAGAAGGGTTAAATATCCAAACTGATCTCATTAATTTTTGGGAGTGACACCTTAGGAACCTAACGTAATGATATATGTAATCTCCTGTTTTTAGAGACCTTACTCTCCATATATTATTTAATGAATCTCACTTTTAAATATCAAACATTAAATATTTTACATTTCATTAATCACTAACTAAGAATATTTAATATTGTGATATCTATATATGCCTTAGGAAAATGTATAATGTATAGGACTATTAGAATAGCAGGAAGTAATAGGAGATCTTGATAAGTCTGTTATTACATATCTGCTGCAGTTCCAAATTTGCATTAGTACTTGTTATTATGCTCACTAGACATATGCATTACTGTTATTATGATATCTGATATGATATTAGAAAAATTATTGTTATGTAATTGTAACTAATTATACTCTCCGCTATATATTTTCAGATGGAGTATCTTATGTACACAAACTGTAACTTAAACTTAATTTTTATGTATATCAATTCTGCAAGTTGGATCTCTATATATCATGAATTATGCTCTAACTATTGTTTCTCTTATAAAGGTTTATCCAGTCCACGGGTTCATCCATTACTTGTGGGATATTGTCCTTCCCAACAGGAAGCTGCAATAGGACACCCACAGCAGAGCTGTCTATATAGCTCCTCCCCTAACTGCCACCCCCAGTCATTCTCTTGCAGCTCTCTACAAGAAAGGAAGTATCAAGAGAGATGTGGTGACTTAGTGTAGTTTTTACCTTCAATCAAAAGTTTGTTATTTCTCTTGTTAAGTGTGTTCAGTCCACGGGTCATCCATTACTTATGGGATCTATTCTCCTTCCCAACAGGAAGTTGCAAGAGGATCACCCAAGCAGAGCTGCTATATTGCTCCTCCCCTCACATGTCATATCCAGTCATTCTCTTGCAACCCTCAATAAAGAAGGTCGCGAGAGGAGTTGGAGTTTTTACCTAATTATTCTTCAATCAAAAGTTTGTTATTTTAAATGGCACCGGAGTGTGCTGTTTTTTCTATCTCAGGCAGTATTTGGAAGAAGAAACTGCCTGCGTTTTCTATGATCTTAGCAGGCGTAACTAAGATCCACTGGCTGTTCTCGACATTCTGAGGAGTGGGGTAACTTCAGAAAATGGGAATAGCATGCGGGGTCCCCCGCAAATGAGGTATGTGCAGTACAATTTTTTCTGGGAATGGAATTGACTAAGAAAACACTGCTGTTACCCGTATGATGTAAGTACAGCCTTAAATGCAGTAGTAGTGACTGGTATCAGGCTGATAAATGTATGCACAGTAGAGTTATTTCTTCTGTTAAGTGTGATCAGTCCACGGGTCATCATTACTTCTGGGATATTACTCCTCCCCAACAGGAAGTGCAAGAGGATTCACCCAGCAGAGCTGCATATAGCTCCTCCCCTCTACGTCACTCCCAGTCATTCTCTTGCACCCAACGACTAGATAGGATGTGTGAGAGGACTATGGTGATTATACTTAGTTTTATATCTTCAATCAAAAGTTTGTTATTTTAAAATAGCACCGGAGTGTGTTATTACCTCTCTGGCAGAGTTTGAAGAAGAATCTACCAGAGTTTTGCTATGATTTTAGCCGGAGTAGTTAAGATCATATTGCTGTTCTCGGCCATCTGAGGAGTGAGGTAAACTTCAGATCAGGGGACAGCGGGCAGATGAATCTGCATAGAGGTATGTAGCAGTTTTTATTTTCGGACAATGGAATTGATGAGAAAATCCTGCCATACCGATATAATGTCATGTATGTATACTTTACACTTCAGTATTCTGGGGAATGGTACTTCACTAGAATTACACTGTAAGAAATACATAAAGCTGTTTAATAACTAGAGATTATGTTTAACGTTTTTGCTGGAATGTAAAATCGTTTTCATTTGCTGAGGTACTGTGTGAATAAATGTTTGGGCACTATTTTTCCACTTGGCAGTTGCTTAATCTGTTTTTCTGACAGTTTCTGTTCTCCCTCACTGCTGTGTGTGAGGGGGAGGGGCCGTTTTTTGGCGCTTTTTCTATGCATCAAATATTTCAGTCAGCAACTCATTGTATTCCCTGCATGATCCGGTTCATCTCTACAGAGCTCAGGGGTCTTCAAAACTTATTTTGAGGGAGGTAATTTCTCTCAGCAGAGCTGTGAGAATTATAGTTTGACTGAGATAAAAAACGTTTATTCTGTAATTTGTTTCCTGCTTTCAGAATTTGTTATCTTTGCTAATGGGATTAAACCTTTGCTAAAGTTGTGTTGTTTACAAGGATTGAGGCTATAACTGTTTCAATTTATTAATTTTCAACTGTCATAGATCTTCTGTGCTTATTAAAGGCACAGTACATTTTAATATTATTCTAATTGAATTGTATTTCCAAGTTGCAAGTTTATTTGCTAGTGTGTTAAACATGTCTGATTCAGAGGATGATACCTGTGTCATTTGTTGCAATGCCAAAGTGGAGCCCAATAGAAATTTATGTACTAACTGTATTGATGCTACTTTAAATAAAAGTCAATCTGTACAAATTGAACAAATTTCACCAAACAACGAGGGGAGAGTTATGCCGACTAACTCTCCTCACGTGTCAGTACCTACATCTCCCGCTCAGAGGGAGGTGCGTGATATTGTAGCGCCGAGTACATCTGGGCGGCCATTACAAATCACATTACAGGATATGGCTACTGTTATGACTGAGGTTTTGGCTAAATTACCAGAACTAAGAGGTAAGCGTGATCACTCTGGGGTGAGAACAGAGTGCGCTGATAATATTAGGGCCATGTCAGACACTGCGTCACAGGTGGCAGAACATGAGGACGGAGAACTTCATTCTGTGGGTGACGGTTCTGATCCAAACAGACTGGATTCAGATATTTCAAATTTTAAATTTAAACTGGAAAACCTCCGTGTATTACTAGGGGAGGTGTTAGCGGCTCTGAATGATTGTAACACAGTTGCAATACCAGAGAAAATGTGTAGGTTGGATAAATATTTTGCGGTACCGACGAGTACTGAGGTTTTTCCTATACCTAAGAGACTTACTGAAATTGTTACTAAGGAGTGGGATAGACCCGGTGTGCCGTTCTCACCCCCTCCGATATTTAGAAAAATGTTTCCAATAGACGCCACCACAAGGGACTTATGGCAAACGGTCCTTAAGGTGGAGGGAGCAGTTTCTACCTTAGCTAAGCGTACCACTATCCCGGTGGAGGATAGCTGTGCTTTTTCAGATCCAATGGATAAAAAGTTAGAGGGTTACCTTAAGAAAATGTTTGTTCAACAAGGTTTTATATTGCAACCCCTTGCATGCATTGCGCCGATTACGGCTGCAGCGGCATTCTGGATTGAGTCTCTGGAAGAGAACATTGGTTCAGCTACTCTGGACGACATTACGGACAGGCTTAGAGTCCTTAAACTAGCTAATTCATTCATTTCGGAGGCCGTAGTACATCTTACTAAACTTACGGCGAAGAATTCAGGATTCGCCATTCAGGCACGCAGGGCGCTGTGGCTAAAATCCTGGTCAGCTGATGTTACTTCTAAGTCTAAATTGCTTAATATACCTTTCAAAGGGCAGACCTTATTCGGGCCCGGGTTGAAAGAGATTATCGCTGACATTACAGGAGGTAAAGGCCATGCCCTGCCTCAGGACAAAGCCAAAGCCAAGACTAGACAGTCTAATTTTCGTTCCTTTCGTAATTTCAAAGCAGGAGCAGCATCAACTTCCTCTGCACCAAAACAGGAAGGAGCTGTTGCTCGCTACAGACAAGGCTGGAAACCTAACCAGTCCTGGAACAAGGGCAAGCAGACTAGGAAACCTGCTGCTGCCCCTAAAACAGCATGAATTGAGGGCCCCCGATCCGGGATCGGATCTAGTGGGGGGCAGACTTTCTCTCTTCGCCCAGGCTTGGGCAAGAGATGTTCAGGATCCCTGGGCGCTAGAGATAATATCTCAGGGATACCTTCTGGACTTCAAATATTCTCCTCCAAGAGAGAGATTTCATCTGTCAAGATTGTCAACAATCCAGACAAAGAAAGAGGCGTTTCTACGCTGCGTACAAGAGCTCTTGTTAATGGGAGTAATCCATCCAGTTCCACGATCGGAACAGGGACAGGGGTTTTACTCAAATCTGTTTGTGGTTCCCAAAAAAGAGGGAACTTTCAGACCAATCCTGGACTTAAAGATCCTAAACAAATTCCTAAGAGTTCCATCGTTCAAGATGGAGACTATTCGAACAATTTTACCTATGATCCAAGAGGGTCAATACATGACCACTGTAGATTTAAAAGATGCTTACCTTCACATACCGATTCACAAAGATCATTATCGGTACCTAAGGTTTGCCTTCCTAGACAGGCATTACCAGTTTGTGGCTCTTCCATTCGGATTGGCTACAGCTCCAAGAATCTTCACAAAGGTTCTGGGTGCTCTTCTGGCGGTACTAAGACCGCGGGGAATCTCGGTAGCTCCATACCTAGACGACATTCTGATACAAGCTTCAAGCTTTCAAACTGCCAAGTGTCATACAGAGTTAGTGCTGGCATTTCTAAGGTCACATGGATGGAAGGTGAACGAAAAGAAAAGTTCACTCGTTCCACTCACAAGAGTTCCCTTCCTGGGGACTCTTATAGATTCTGTAGAAATGAAGATTTACCTGACAGAGGACAGGCTAACAAGACTTCAAAGTGCTTGCCGCACCCTTCATTCCATTCAACACCCGTCAGTGGCTCAATGCATGGAGGTAATCGGCTTAATGGTAGCGGCAATGGACATAGTACCCTTTGCACGCTTACACCTCAGACCACTGCAACTGTGCATGCTAAGTCAGTGGAATGGGGATTACTCAGACTTATCCCCTTCTCTGAATCTGGATCAAGAGACCAGAAATTCTCTTCTATGGTGGCTTTCTCGGCCACATCTGTCCAGGGGGATGCCATTCAGCAGACCAGACTGGACAATTGTAACAACAGACGCCAGCCTTCTAGGTTGGGGTGCCGTCTGGAATTCTCTGAAGGCTCAGGGACAATGGAGTCAGGAGGAGAGTCTCCTGCCAATAAACATTCTGGAATTGAGAGCAGTTCTCAATGCCCTCCTGGCTTGGCCCCAGTTGACAACTCGGGGGTTCATCAGGTTTCAGTCGGACAACATCACGACTGTAGCTTACATCAACCATCAGGGAGGGACAAGAAGCTCCCTAGCTATGATGGAAGTATCAAAGATAATTTGCTGGGCAGAGTCTCACTCTTGCCACCTGTCAGCAATCCACATCCCGGGAGTGGAGAACTGGGAGGCGGATTTCTTAAGTCGTCAGACTTTTCATCCGGGGGAGTGGGAACTTCATCCGGAGGTCTTTGCCCAAATACTTCGACGTTGGGGCAAACCAGAGATAGATCTCATGGCGTCTCGACAGAACGCCAAACTTCCTCGTTACGGGTCCAGATCCAGGGATCCAGGAGCAGTCCTGATAGATGCTCTGACAGCACCTTGGGACTTCAGGATGGCTTACGTGTTTCCACCCTTCCCGTTGCTTCCTCGATTGATTGCCAGAATCAAACAAGAGAGAGCATCAGTGATTCTAATAGCACCTGCGTGGCCACGCAGGACTTGGTATGCAGACCTGGTGGACATGTCATCCTGTCCACCTTGGTCTCTACCTCTGAAACAGGACCTTCTGATACAGGGTCCCTTCAAACATCAAAATCTAACTTCTCTGAAGCTGACTGCTTGGAAATTGAACGCTTGATTTTATCAAGACGTGGATTTTCTGAGTCAGTTATTGATACCTTAATACAGGCTAGGAAACCTGTTACCAGAAAGATTTACCATAAGATATGGCGTAAATACCTATATTGGTGTGAATCCAAAGGGTACTCTTGGAGTAAGGTTAGGATTCCTAGGATATTGTCTTTTCTACAAGAAGGTTTAGAAAAGGGTTTATCTGCTAGTTCATTAAAGGGACAGATCTCAGCTCTGTCCATTCTGTTACACAAACGTCTGTCAGAAGTTCCTGACGTCCAGGCTTTTTGTCAGGCTTTGGCCAGAATTAAGCCTGTGTTTAAAACTGTTGCTCCACCATGGAGTTTAAACCTTGTTCTTAATGTTTTACAGGGCGTTCCGTTTGAACCCCTTCATTCCATTGATATAAAGTTGTTATCTTGGAAAGTTCTATTTTTAATGGCTATTTCCTCGGCTCGAAGAGTCTCTGAATTATCAGCCTTACATTGTGATTCTCCTTATTTGATTTTTCATTCGGATAAGGTAGTCCTGCGTACTAAACCTGGGTTCTTACCTAAGGTAGTTACTAACAGGAATATCAATCAAGAGATTGTTGTTCCTTCTTTATGCCCAAATCCTTCTTCAAAGAAGGAACGTCTACTGCACAACCTGGATGTAGTCCGTGCTCTAAAATTTTACTTACAGGCAACTAAGGAATTTCGACAAACGTCTTCTCTGTTTGTCATTTACTCTGGGCAGAGGAGAGGTCAAAAAGCTTCCGCTACCTCTCTTTCTTTTTGGCTTCGTAGCATAATTCGTTTAGCTTATGAGACTGCTGGACAGCAGCCTCCTAAAAGAATTACAGCTCATTCTACTAGAGCTGTGGCTTCCACTTGGGCCTTCAAGAATGAGGCCTCTGTTGAACAGATTTGCAAGGCTGCAACTTGGTCTTCGCTTCATACTTTTTCCAAATTTTACAAATTTGACACTTTTGCTTCATCGGAGGCTATTTTTGGGAGAAAGGTTCTTCAGGCAGTGGTTCCTTCTGTATAAAGAGCCTGCCTATCCCTCCCGTCATCCGTGTACTTTTGCTTTGGTATTGGTATCCCAGAAGTAATGATGACCCGTGGACTGATCACACTTAACAGAAGAAAACATAATTTATGCTTACCTGATAAATTCCTTTCTTCTGTAGTGTGATCAGTCCACGGCCCGCCCTGTTTTTAAGGCAGGTAAATATTTTTTAATTTATACTCCAGTCACCACTTCACCCTTGGCTTTTCCCTTGGCTTTTCCTTTCTCGTTGGTCCTTGGTCGAATGACTGGGAGTGACGTAGAGGGGAGGAGCTATATGCAGCTCTGCTGGGTGAATCCTCTTGCACTTCCTGTTGGGGAGGAGTAATATCCCAGAAGTAATGATGACCCGTGGACTGATCACACTACAGAAGAAAGGAATTTATCAGGTAAGCATAAATTATGTTTTTCTAGGGACTAGAATTTGACTGAGAAAATACTGTTAATACTGAAATAATGCTTAAGCCTTATCTGCAGTGGAAGCGACTGGTAGCAGGCTTAGTGATAACTTTGCATGACATTAAAAAAAAAAAAAACGTGTTTTTAAAACGTTTACTGGCATGTTATTCGTTTTGTGAGGTACTTTGGTGATAAATCCTTTTGGGCATGATTTTTTTCCACATGGCTAACGTATATTTCTGCATAGAAACCGTTATATCAGGTCTCCCACTGTTGTAAATGAGTTGGAGGGACCTTTTTTTTTTTTAGCGCCTTGTTGCGCAGTTAAAATTCTAGCACAGTCTTCCTGCTTTTTCCTCCCTGATCCAGGACGTCTCTAGAGAGCTCAGGGGTCTTCAAAATTTGTTTTTGAGGGAGGTAATCAGTCACAGCAGACCTGTGACAGTGTGTTTGACTGTGATAAAAGCTTTAAATCTTAATTTGATATCCGTTTTTGGGTACTGAGGGGTTAATCATCCTTTTGCTAATGGGTGCAATCCTCTGCTAATTAATACATTTAAAGAATTGTTGACTATAACTGAATTAGTTCTTTGTTATTCAACTGTGTTTTTCAAAGCGCTGCAGCGTT
Source organism: Bombina bombina (assembly GCF_027579735.1). Taxonomy (NCBI): domain Eukaryota; kingdom Metazoa; phylum Chordata; class Amphibia; order Anura; family Bombinatoridae; genus Bombina; species Bombina bombina. The sequence continues at coordinate 19,198 of NW_026512694.1, forward strand.
TTTTATATTGCTTTTAAACTTATTGAAAGTAATTTCCAAGCTTGCTAGCTTCATTGCTAGTCTGTTTAAACATGTCTGATACAGAGGAATCTGCTTGTTCATTATGTTTAAAAGCCGATGTGGAGCCCAATAGAAATATGTGTACAAATTGTATTGATATTACTTTGAATAAAAGTCAATGTGTACCGATAAAGAAATTATCACCAGACAACGAGGGGGATGTTATGCCATCTAACTCTCCTCACGTGTCAGTACCTTCGTCTCCCGCTCGGGAGGTGCGTGAGATTGAGGCGCCAAGTACATCAAGGCCCTTACAAATCACTTTACATGATATGGCTAATGTTATGAAAGAAGTATTATACAATATGCCCTAGTTAAGAGGCAAGCGCGACAGCTCTGGGTTAAGGACAGAGCACGCTGATGACACGAGAGCCATGTCTGATACTGCGTCACAATTTGCAGAACATGAGGACGGAGAGCTTCATTCTGTGGGTGACGGTTCTGATTCGGGGAGACCGGATTCAGAAATTTCAAATTTTAAATTTAAGCTTGAGAACCTCCGCGTGTTGCTAGGGGAGGTGTTAGCGGCTCTGAATGATTGTGACACGGTGGCATTCCCAGAGAAATTATGTAGGCTGGATAAATACTATGCGGTACCGGTGTGTACTGACGTTTTTCCTATACCAAAGAGGCTTACAGAGATTATTAGCAAGGAGTGGGATAGACCCGGTGTGCCTTTTTCCCCTCCTCCGATATTTAGAAAAATGTTCCCTATAGACGCCACCACACAAGACTTATGGCAGACGGTCCCTAAGGTGGAGGGAGCAGTTTCTACTTTAGCCAAGCGTACCACTATCCCGGTGGAGGATAGCTGTGCTTTCTCAGATCCAATGGATAAAAAATTAGAGGGTTACCTTAAGAAAATGTTTGTTCAACAAGGTTTTATATTACAGCCTTTTGCATGCATTGCGCCTGTCACTGCTGCAGCGGCATTCTGGTTTGAGTCTCTGGAAGAGGTGATTCGCACAGCACCATTGGATGAGTCTTTGAGCAAGATTAGGAACAGGGGCAAGGGTTTTATTCAAATCTGTTTGTGGTTCCCAAAAAAGAGGGAACCTTCAGACCAATCTTAGACTTAAAAATCTTAAACAAGTTCCTAAGGGTTCCATCGTTCAAGATGGAAACCATTCGGACCATCCTACCCATGATCCAAGAGGGTCAATATATGACCACAGTGGACTTAAAGGATGCCTACCTTCACATACCGATTCACAAAGATCATTATCGGTACTTAAGGTTTGCCTTTCTAGACAGGCATTACCAGTTTGTAGCTCTTCCCTTCGGGTTAGCTACGGCCCCGAGAATTTTTACAAAGGTTCTGGGCTCACTTCTGGCGGTGCTAAGACCACGAGGCATAGTGGTGGCTCCGTACCTAGACGACATTCTGATACAAGCGTCAAGTTTTCAAAATGCAAAGTCTCATACAGAGATAGTTCTAGCATTTCTGAGGTCGCATGGGTGGAAAGTGAACGTGGAAAAGAGTTCTCTGTTACCACTCACAAGGGTCCCTTTTCTAGGGACTCTTATAGATTCTGTAGAGATGAAAATTTACCTGACGGAGTCCAGGTTATCAAAGATTCTCAATGCTTGCCGTGTCCTTCACTCCATTCCAAGCCCATTAGTAGCTCAGTGCATGGAAGTAATCGGCTTAATGGTCGCGGCAATGGACATAGTGCCATTTGCGCGCCTACATCTCAGACCGCTGCAACTATGCATGCTAAGTCAATGGAACGGGGATTACTCAGATCTGTCACCTTTGCTAAATCTGGACCAGGAGACCAGAGATTCTCTTCTCTGGTGGTTGTCACGGGTTCATCTGTCCAAAGGAATGACTTTTCGCAGACCAGATTGGACGATTGTAACAACAGATGCCAGCCTACTAGGCTGGGGAGCAGTCTGGAACTCCCTGAAGGCTCAGGGATCGTGGACTCAGGAGGAGAAACTCCTCCCGATAAACATTCTAGAATTAAGAGCAATATTCAATGCTCTTCTAGCTTGGCCTCAGTTAGCAACACTGAGGTTCATCAGATTTCAGTCGGACAACATCACGACTGTGGCTTACATCAATCATCAAGGGGGAACCAGGAGTTCCCTAGCGATGTTGGAAGTCTCGAAGATAATTCGCTGGGCAGAGTCTCACTCTTGCCACCTGTCAGCGATCTACATCCCAGGCGTGGAGAACTGGGAGGCGGATTTTCTAAGTCGCCAGACTTTTCATCCTGGGGAGTGGGAACTTCACCCGGAGGTATTTGCTCAACTGATTCGTCGTTGGGGCAAACCGGATCTGGATCTCATGGCATCTCGCCAGAACGGCAAGCTTCCTTGTTACGGATCCAGGTCCAGGGACCCGGGAGCGGTGCTGGTAGATGCACTAGCAGCCCCTTGGAGTTTCAACATAGCTTATGTGTTTCCACCTTTTCCGTTGCTACCTCGACTGATTGCCAGGATCAAACAGGAGAGAGCATCGGTGATTCTGATAGCGCCTGCGTGGCCACGCAGGACCTGGTATGCAGACCTAGTGGACATGTCGTCCTGTCCACCATGGTCTCTACCCCTGAGGCAGGACCTTCTAATTCAGGGTCCTTTCAACCATCCAAACCTAATTTCTCTGATGCTGACTGCTTGGAAATTGAACGCTTGATTCTATCAAAGCGTGGGTTTTCGGATTTGGTTATTGATACATTAATACAGGCTCGGAAACCTGTTACCAGAAAAATTTACCACAAGATATGGCGTAAATATTTATATTGGTGTGAATCCAAGAGTTACTCATGGAGTAAGGTTAGGATTCCTAGGATATTGTCTTTTCTACAAGAGGGTTTAGAAAAGGGCTTATCCGCTAGTTCACTAAAGGGACAGATTTCTGCTCTGTCTATTCTTTTACGCAAGCGTCTGGCAGAGAATCCAGACGTCCAGGCTTTTTGTCAGGCTTTGGCTAGGATTAAGCCTGTGTTTAAAACTGTTGCTCCTCCGTGGAGCTTAAACTTGGTTCTTAATGTTCTTCAGGGTGTTCCGTTTGAACCCCTTCATTCCATTGATATTAAGCTTTTATCTTGGAAAGTTCTGTTTTTGATGGCTATTTCCTCGGCTCGAGGAGTCTCTGAGTTATCTGCCTTACATTGTGATTCTCCTTATCTGATCTTTCATTCAGACAAGGTAGTCCTGCGTACTAAACCTGGGTTTTTACCTAAGGTTGTTTCTAACAGGAATATCAATCAAGAGATTGTTGTTCCATCATTATGTCCTAATCCTTCCTCAAAGAAGGAACGTCTTTTGCATAATCTAGACGTGGTCCGTGCCCTGAAGTTCTACTTACAGGCAACTAAAGATTTTCGACAAACTTCTCTGTTTGTCGTTTACTCTGGACAGAGGAGAGGTCAAAAGGCTTCGGCTACCTCTCTCTCTTTTTGGCTTCGTAGCATAATATGCTTAGCCTACGAGACTGCTGGACAGCAGCCTCCTGAAAAAATTACAGCTCATTCCACTAGAGCTGTGGCTTCCACCTGGGCCTTTAAGAATGAGGCCTCTGTTGAACAGATTTGCAAGGCTGCAACTTGGTCTTCACTTCATACTTTTTCCAAATTTTACAAATTTGACACTTTTGCTTCTTCAGAGGCTGTTTTTGGGAGAAAGGTTCTACAGGCAGTGGTTCCTTCTGTTTAATGTTCCTGCCTTGTCCCTCCCATCATCCGTGTACTTTAGGTTTGGTATTAGTATCCCATAAGTAATGGATGACCCGTGGACTGAACACACTTAACAAGAGAAAACATAATTTATGCTTACCTGATAAATTTATTTCTCTTGTAGTGTGTTCAGTCCACGGCCCGCCCTGTCTTTTTGAGGCAGGTTCTAAATTTTAAATTATAACTCCAGTCACCACTGCACCCTATAGTTTCTCCTTTCTCGTCTTGTTTCGGTCGAATGACTGGATATGACATGTGAGGGGAGGAGCTATATAGCAGCTCTGCTTGGGTGATCCTCTTGCAACTTCCTGTTGGGAAGGAGAATATATCCCATAAGTAATGGATGACCCGTGGACTGAACACACTACAAGAGAAATAAATTTATCAGGTAAGCATAAATTATGTTTTTTAAACGGTACCGGCGTTGTACTGTTTTACTCTCAGGCAGAAATTGGAAGAAGAATTCTGCCTGGAGGTTTGATGATCTTAGTGGTTTGTAACTAAGGTCCATTGCTGTTCTCACACATAACTGAAGAGTATGGAAAGAAAAACATCAGTTGGGGGGACGGTCTGCAGATTGCCTGCTTTGAGGTATGTTCAGTATATTTTTTTCTAGAGAGATAAGGTCTAGAAAATGCTAACAGTGCCTGGTAAATTTGAGGTAAGCCTGATACAGTGATTTAACAGCAACTGGGATCATGCTTGCAAAAAAGTGTAATATTCATGTTAATTCTCATATTACTTAGTGTAAAAACGTTTGCATGTTTTATAGTAAAAACGTTTTTTTCTCTGAGGGTGATAAATCTTTATTTGGGGCCTAGTTTTCCACATGGCTTGTTAGATCACTCCTAGGAGTACTTTTTTTAAGGCCCTCTGACATTCAGTGCATGGTGGGAGGGGCCTATTTTTGTGCACTTTATGCGCAGTTGATATTCAGACTGAGACATCCAGCTTCCCTAAAGGAGTCCTCTGGCATCTAGGACCACTATAGAGGGTGTTTTTCCTGCAAAAATCGTGTTTAAGGGCAGGTAGGGCCACAGCCGTTTTGGGGCCTAAGGGGTTAATCATCCATTTGCAAGTGGGTGCAATGCTGCTTTAGTCTCTTATACACACTGTAAAAATTTTGTAGAGTTTACTACTTTTTATCACTGTTTTGCAGTTTATGGGGTAGTTTTTATTTCTTAAAGGCACAGTACCGTTTTTGTTTAATTGCTTTTTCACATTTATTAAAGTTTTTTCCAAGCTTGCTGGTCTCATTACTAGTCTGTTAAACATGTCTGACATAGAGGAAACTCCTTGTTCATTATGTTTAGAAGCCATTGTGGATCCCCCTCTTAGAATGTGTGCCAAAAGCACTGACCTTTCTATAAGTTATAAAGACCATAATATGGGTTTTAAGGATTTATCACCAGAGGTTTCTCAGACTGACAAAAGGGAGGTTAAACCACCTAGCTCTCCCAATGTGTCAGAACCTATATCTCCCGCGCAAGTGACGTCAAGTACATCTGGCGCGTCCAATGCGTTTACCTTACAAGACATGGCGGTAGTTATGAATCATACCCTCACAGAGGTATTGTCCAAACTTCCAGGGTTACAAGAAAAGCGTGACAGCTCTGGGGCTAGAACAAATACAGAGCTTTCTGACGCTTTAGTAGCTATGTCTGATATACCCTCACAATGTACATAAACCGAAGCAGGAGAGCTTCTATCTGTGGGTGACATTTCTGATTCAGGGAAGGCGTTACTTCAGTCTGACTCTGAAATGACAGCATTTAAATTTAAGCTTGAACACCTCCGCTTGTTGCTCAGGGAGGTTTTAGCAACTCTGGATGACTGTGACACCATTGTAGTCTCAGGGAAATTGTGTAAAATGGACAAATACTTTGCAGTGCCTGTTTACACTGATGTTTTTCCAATCCCTTAGAGGTTTTCAGAAATTATTACGAAGGAATGGGATAGACCAGGTGTACCGTTCTCTCCCCCTCCTGCGTTTAAATAGATGTTTCCCATAGATGCCGCTACACGGGACTCGTGGCAGACGGTCCCTAAGGTGGAGGGAGCAGTATCTACCCTAGCTAATCGTACAACTATCCCCGTCGAGGAGAGTTGTGCTTTCTTAGATCCAATGGATAAAAAATTAGAGGGTTTCCTTAAGAAAATCTTTATACAACAAGGTTTTATTCTCCAGCCTCTTGCATGCATTGCCCCAGTCACTGCTGCAGCGGCTTTCTGGTTCGAGTCTCTTGAAGAGGCTCTACAGGTGGAGACCCCGTTGGATGATATCCTAGACAGGCTTAAAGCTCTTAAGTTAGCCAATTCATTTATTTCTGATGCCGTTTTTCATTTAACTAAACTAACGGCTAAGAATTCAGGTTTTGCCAATCAGGCGCGTAGGGCGCTATGGCTTAAATCCTGGTCAGCTGACGTTACTTCAAAGTCTAAGCTTCTCAACATCTCCTTCAAAGGGCAGACCCTATTCGGGCCTGGACTGAAGGAGATCATTTCTGATATTTCTGGAGGGAAAGGCCACGCCCTTCCCCAGGATAGGTCCAACAAATTAAGGACCAAACAGACTAATTTTCGTTCCTTTCGGAACTTCAAGAGTGGCGCAGCTTCAACTTCCTCTACTGCAAAACAAGAAGGAAATTTTGCCCAGTCCAAGCCAGTCTGGAGACCTAACCAGGCTTGGAGCAAGGGAAAGCAGGCCAAAAAACCTGCTGCTGCCTCTAAGACAGCATGAAGGAGTAGCCCCCGATCCGGGACCGGATCTAGTTGGGGGCAGACTTTCTCTCTTCGCCCAGGCTTGGGCAAGAGACGTCCAGGATCCCTGGGCGCTAGAGATTGTTTCCTAGGGATATCTTCTGGATTTCAAAGCCTCATCTCCAAAAGGGAGATTTTATCTCTCACAATTATCTGCAAACCAGATAAAGAGAGAGGCATTCTTACGTTGTGTTCAAGACCTTCTGGTCATGGGAGTGATCCACCCAGTTCCAAGGGAGGAACAGGGGCAAGGATTCTATTCAAATCTGTTTATAGTTCCCAAAAAAGAGGGAACTTTCAGACCAATCTTGGATCTCAAGATCCTAAACAAATTTCTCAGGGTCCCATCCTTCAAGATGGAGACTATTCAAACTATCCTACCTTTGATCCAGGAGGGTCAATATATGACTACCGTGGACTTAAAGGATGCTTATCTCCACATTCCGATACAGAGAAATCATCATCGGTTTCTCAGGTTTGCCTTCCTAGACAGGCATTACCAGTTTGTGGCTCTTCCCTTCGGGTTAGCCACGGCACCAATAATCTTTACGAAGATTTTAGGGTCCCTACTGGCAGTTCTAAGGCCACGGGGCATAGCGGTGGCCCCTTACCTAGACGACATTCTGATACAGGCGTCGACTTTTCAATTCGCCAAGTCCCATATGGACATTGTTCTGGCCTTTCTTAGGTCTCACGGGTGGAAGGTGAACGAAGAAAAGAGTTCTCTCTCCCCTCTCACAAGAGTTTCCTTCCTAGGAACTCTGATAGATTCAGTAGAAATGAAGATTTTTCTGACAGAGGTCAGGTTGTCAAAGCTTCTAACTTCCTGCCGTGCTCTTTATTCCACTTCTCAGCCGTCAGAGGCTCAGTGTATGGAAGTAATCGGCTTAATGGTAGCGGCAATGGACATAGTTCCGTTTTCCCGCCTACATCTCAGACCACTACAACTTTGCATGCTCAATCAGTGGAATGGGGATTACACAGATTTGTCCCCTCTGCTAAATCTGGATCAAGAGACCAGAGATTCTCTTCTCTGGTGGCTATCTCGGGTCCATCTGTCCAGGGGAATGAGCTTCCACTGGCCAGAATGGACTATAGTGACGACAGATGCCAGCCTTCTGGGCTGGGGCGCAGTCTGGAACTCCCTGAAGGCTCGGGGTTCGTGGACTCAGGAGGAAGCCCTCCTTCCGATAAACATTCTGGAACTAAGAGCGATATTCAATGCTCTTCAGGCTTGGCCTCAGCTAGCTGCGGTCAGGTTCATCAGATTTCAGTCAGACAACATCATGACTGTAGCCTATATCGACCATCAGGGGGGTACAAAGAGCCCCCTGGCGATGTTGGACGTTTCAAAGATAATTCTATGGGCAGAGGTTCACTCTTGCCATCTCTCAGCTATCCATATCCCAGGAGTAGAGAACTGGGAGGCGGATTTTTTAAGTCGGCAGACTTTTCATCCGGGGGAGTGGGAACTCCATCCGGAGGTATTTGCCCAGTTGATTTAACTATGGGGCAAACCAGAACTGGATCTCATGGCATCTCATCAGAACGCCAAGCTTCCTTGTTACGGATCCAGGTCCAGGGATCCCAAGGCAGCGCTGATAGATGCTCTAGCAGCGCCCTGGTCCTTCAGCCTGGCTTATGTGTTTCCACCGTTTCCTCTGCTCCCTCGTCTGATTGCCAAAATCAAGCAGGAGAGAGCTTCAGTGATTTTGATAGCTCCTGCGTGGCCACGCAGGACTTGGTATGCAGATCTGGTGGACATGTCATCCTTTCCACCATGGACTCTGCTGCTGAGACAGGACCTTCTACTTCTAGTACAAGGTCCTTTCAAATATCCAAATCTAATTTCTCTGCGTCTGACTGCTTGGAGATTGAACGCTTGATTCTATCAAAGCGTGGTTTTTCCGATTCGGTCATTGATACCTTAATTCAGGCTCGAAAGCCTGTCACCAGGAAAATCTATCATAAGATATGGTGTAAATATCTTCATTGGTGTGAATCTAAGGGTTACTCATGGAGTAAAGTCAGGATTGCTAGAATCTTATCCTTTCTCCAGGAGAGATTGGAGAAAGGATTGTCTGCTAGTTCCTTAAAGGGACAGATTTCTGCTCTGTCTATTCTTTTGCACAAACGTCTGGCTGAGGTTCCAGACGTTCAGGCATTTTGTCAGGCTTTAGTTAGAATTAAGCCTGTGTTTAAACCTGTTGCTCCGCCATGGAGTTTAAATTTAGTTCTTAAGGTTCTTCAAGGGGTTCTGTTTGAACCTCTCCAAGATAAAAGTTTAATATCTATGGAATGCAAAGTTCTGTTTCTAGTAGCTATCTCCTCGGCTCAAAGAGTTTTGGAGTTATCTGCTTTACAGTGTGATTCCCCTTATCTGATTTTCCATGCAGATAAGGTAGTTTTGCGTACCAAACCTGGGTTTCTTCCTAAGGTAGTATCTAATATGAACATCAATCAGGAGATTGTTGTTCCTTCATTATGTCCTAATCCTTCCTCAAAGAAGGAACGTCTTTTACACAATCTTGATGTGGTTCGTGCTTTAAAGTTTTATTTACAAGCTACGAAGGATTTTCGTCAAACATCTGCTTTGTTTGTTGTCTACTCTGGACAGAGGAGAGGCCAAAAGGCTTCGGCAACTTCTCTTTCTTTTTGGCTAAGAAGTATAATACGCTTAGCTTATGAGACTGCTGGCCAGCAGCCTCCTGAAAGAATTACAGCTCATTCCACTAGAGCGGTAGCTTCCACATGGGCTTTTAAAAATGAGGCCTCTGTGGAACATATTTGTAAGGCGGCGACTTGGTCTTCTCTTCATACTTTTTCTAAATTCTACAAATTCGATACTTTTGCTTCTTCGGAGGCTATTTTTGGGAGAAAGGTCTTACAGGCAGTGGTGCCTTCCGTTTAAGGGCCTGCCCTGTCCCTCCCTTCATCCGTGTCCTAAAGCTTTGGTTTTGGTATCCCACAAGTAATGGATGAACCCGTGGACTGGATACACCTTTACAAGAGAAAACAAAATTTATGCTTACCTGATAAATTTATTTCTCTTGTGGTGTATCCAGTCCACGGCCCGCCCTGTCATTTTAAGGCAGGTGTTTTTTTTTTTTTAAACTACAGTCACCACTGCACTCTATAGTTTCTCCTTTTTTCTTGCTTGTCTTCGGTCGAATGACTGGGGGTGGCAGTTAGGGGAGGAGCTATATAGACAGCTCTGCTGTGGGTGTCCTCTTGCAGCTTCCTGTTGGGAAGGAGAATATCCCACAAGTAATGGATGAACCCGTGGACTGGATACACCACAAGAGAAATACATTTATCAGGTAAGCATAAATTTTGTTTTTCTCTATTTGGGAATAACATATTATGCTCTTATAGTCACCAGGTATAAACTTTGTACACCAATATGAGTTTTCATATGCAGCATAGTAATTGGTTTCTTGAGGAATTAGCATTTTAATATGGATTTTTTATTTGTACATAATCTTCTTAATAGTAGAAATTCTTGTTTAGAAATAATCTATTTCTGTCATTTATTTCACTGCATTATATTATATATCCCATGGTAGACATAACTTTAGTTTCGTTTGAGAGTGATTAGTGTAGGTTATATTGGGTTAATACACTTAGTAGACATGACATCAGAGCTCCACACATGTATTTAATTAGACTTTAAGGGTCAGTGCAGCACAGTCTATGAGGAAGGCGCAAGCTGAAACGTGTAAGACCGGTGCTGCACTGGCCTCAGGATCCTTTGATGTTTATTAAAATGTTCAATAAAAGTACATTTTTAACTTTTCACGCTCTGCCTCGTTTTTTGGAATTTTGGAGTGATAGAGAGCTTTTTGGGAGGAATCAGGGAGGTGGGAAGGTAAGGAGGTAATCCTACACTAAGGACAATAATAATAATAATAATAAAAAGATGGTGGTGACCATTATGGGATGGGGGAGGGAAGAGAGCTGTTTTGAGAGGGAACAGGGGGTGGGAAGTGTCAGATGGGATGCTGATTTCTACACTGAAATGTTGCATGTAAGCTATGTTTTAACTCCCAGGTGGAACCGCCTATTCCTTTTTGTTCTTCATGCATTAAAAGATCTTTGTTTTACAAGGATAGACTTTTTGAACCTGAACCATCATTATCTAACGCTGATGCTGTTCAGGTTTCTCCTGTATCAGATTTGCTGCAGCTTTCTCCTCAAGTGTCCCAATCATTATAGTCTCCACATGCAGTGCCCTGCAGTTCCTCTGCAGTTCCTCTCACGCTCCTGTAGGAATATATTTGCAAGACATTGCTCCCCAGGTATCCTCTGCGGTATCTGAGGCATTGTCTGCCTTTCCCATGCTACAGGGAAAGCGCAAGAGGGAATTTAAAGATTCAGTTAGTAAGGTTTCTGATCCAGTTGTGGCTAACCAGGGTGCTCTTCCTCAGAAGTCTGTGGAGGAAGACACATCGGTAGCATCTGAGGGTGAAATCTCGGACTCAGACAGTATAATTCCTTCTTCTGATGCTAAAGTTATATCCTTCAGGTTTAAGCTGGAACACCTCCGTATGTTACTTAAGGAGATTTTGGCTAACTTGGATGATTCCAATACGACTGTTGTAGTCAGCCCAAAGAAAGTTAAACAAATACTTTGATGTTCCCTCCGCGGTGGAGGTATTCCCTGTACCAGACCGTGATACAGAGATTATTGCACGGGAGTGGGAGAGATTCTTTATTCTCCATCTCCAGTTTTCAAGAAGAAGTATCCGATAGCGGACTCCATTAAGGAGTCGTGACAGATGGTTCCTAAGGTAGAAGGAGCGATCTCCACTTTGGCCAAGAGAATCACTATTTCCATAGAGGATAGCTGTTCTTTTAAGGATCCAATGGATAAGAAGCTGGAAACCTTGCTAAAAAGATGTATATTCATCAGGGTCTCCAATGGCAGCCTGCGGTGTGTATTACCACTGACACCAGTGTGGCAGCCTACTGGTTTTATGCGTTGTCTGATTCTATTCAGGCAGATACTCCATTAGAGGATATCCAGGACAGGATTAAGGCTCTTAAGTTAGCCAATTCCTTTTTCTCCAACATTGGTGTGTCCGGTCCACGGCGTCATCCATAACTTGTGGGAATATTCTCTTCCCTAACAGGAAATGGCAAAGAGCACAGCAAAAGCTGTCCACATAGCCTCTCCCAGGCTCCGCCCCCCCAGTCATTCTCTTTGCCGCTCTGAACAAGTAGCATCTCCACGGAGATGGTGAAGAGTATGTGGTGTTTAGTTGTAGTTTTTTATTCTTCTATCAAGAGTTTCTTATTTTAAAATAGTGCTGGTATGTACTATTTACTCTGAAACAGAAAGAGAGGAAGAGTTCTGTTTAAAAGAGGAGTATGATTTTAGCAGCAGTAACTAAAATCAATTGCTGTTCCCACGCAGGACTGTTGAGCTGCGAGAACTTCAGTTGGGGGGAACAGTTTGCAGACTTTTCTGCTCAAGGTATGACTAGCCATTTTTCTAACAAGACTGTGTAATGCTGGAAGGCTGTCATTTTTCCCTCATGGGGATCGGTAAGCCATTTTCTTAGACTTAGAAAGAATAAAGGGCTTATTATGGGCTATTAACTGGTGGACACTCTTAAGGGCTAAATAGATTGTTTACTCAAATCTGTTTGTAGTTCCCAAAAAAGAGGGAACTTTCAGACCAATTCTGGATTTAAAAATTCTAAACAAATTTCTCAGAGTTCCATCGTTCAAAATGGAAACCATTCGAACAATTTTACCTAAAATCCAGGAGGGTCAATTTATGACTACCGTGGATTTAAAGGATGCGTATCTACATATTCCTATCCACAAGGATCATCATCAGTTCCTAAGGTTCGCCTTTCTGGACAAACATTATCAGTTCGTGGCTCTCCCATTTGGGCTAGCCACTGCTCCAAGAATTTTCACAAAGGTGCTCGGGTCCCTTCTAGCGGTTCTAAGAACAAGGGGTATTGCAGTGGCACCTTATCTGGACGACATTCTAATCCAAGCGTCGTCTCTTTCCAAAGCAAAGGCTCATACAGACATTGTTCTAGCGTTTCTCAGATCTCACGGGTGGAAGGTGAACGTAGAAAAGAGTTCCCTGTCTCCGTCGACAAGAGTTCCCTTTTTGGGAACAATAATAGATGCTTTAGAAATGAAGATCTTCCTGACAGAAGTCAGAAAGTCAAAGCTTCTAAACTCTTGTCAAGTTCTTCCAGTGCATGGAAGTAGTAGGGTTGATGGTTGCAGCAATGGACATAGTTCCTTTTGCTCAAATTCATCTAAGACCATTACAACTGTGCATGCTCAAGCAGTGGAATGGGGACTATACAGACTTGTCTCCAAAGATTCAAGTAGACCAGATGACCAGAGACTCACTCCGTTGGTGGTTGTCCCAGGATCACCTGTCTCAGGGAATGAGTTTCCGCAGACCAGAGTGGGTCATTGTCACGACCGACGCCAGTCTATTAGGCTGGGGCGCGGTCTGGGATTCCCTGAAAGATCAGGGTTTATGGTCTTGGGAAGAGTCTCTTCTCCCGATCAACATCCTGGAACTGAGAGCGATATTCAATGCTCTCCGGGTTTGGCCTCAACTAGCGAAGGCCGGATTCATAAGATTCCAGTCAGACAACATGACGACTGTAGCTTACATCAACCATCAGGGGGGAACAAAGAGTTCCTTGGCGATGAGAGAGGTATCCAAAATCATCAAATGGGCGGAGGATCACTCCTGCCACCTATCTGCAACCCACATCCCAGGAGTAGACAACTGGGAGGCAGATTATCTGAGTCGTCAGACTTTCCATCCGGGGGAGTGGGAACTCCACCCGGAGGGGTTTGCCCAGTTGACTCAATTATGGGGCATTCCAGACATGGATCTGATGGCGTCTTGTCAGAACTTCAAGGTTCCTTGCTACGGGTCCAGATCCAGGGATCCCAAGGCGACTCTAGTGGATGCATTAGTGGCGCCTTGGTCGTTCAACCTAGCTTATGCGTTTCCACCGTTCCCTCTCCTTCTCAGGCTTGTAGCCAGGATCAAACAGGAGAAGGCCTCTGTGATTTTGATAGCTCCTGCGTGGCCGCGCAGGACTTGGTATGCAGACCTGGTGAATATGTCATCGGCTCCACCATGGAAGCTACCTTTGAGACAGGATCTTCTAGTACAAGGTCCATTCGAACATCCAAATCTAATTTCTCTGCAGCTGACTGCTTGGAAATTGAACGTTTGATTTTATCCAAGCGTGGGTTTTCAGATTCAGTGATAGATACTCTGGTCCAAGCCAGAAAACCTGTGACTAGAAAGATTTACCATAAAATATGGAAAAAATATATCTGTTGGTGTGAATCCAAGGGATTCTCCCGGAGTAAGATTAAAATTCCTAAGATCCTCTCCTTTCTCCAAGAAGGTTTGGATAAGGGATTGTCAGCGAGTTCTCTAAAAGGACAGATTTCTGCTTTATCTGTCTTGTTACACAAACGACTGGCAGCTGTGCCAGATGTACAAGCTTTTGTACAGGCTTTGGTCAGAATCAAGCCTGTTTACAGACCCTTGACTCCTCCCTGGAGTCTAAATTTAGTTCTTTCAGTTCTTCAAGGGGTTCCGTTTGAACCCTTACATTCCATAGATATCAAGTTACTATCTTGGAAAGTTCTGTTTTTTGGTTGCTATTTCTTCTGCTAGAAGAGTTTCTGAATTATCTGCTTTGCAGTGTGATCCACCCTATCTGGTGTTTCATTCAGATAAGGTTGTTTTGCGTACCAAGCCTGGTTTTCTTCCAAAAGTTGTTTCCAACAAGAATATTAACCAGGAAATAGTTGTTCCTTCTTTGTGTCCGAATCCAGTTTCAAAGAAGGAACGTTTATTACACAATTTAGATGTAGTCCGTGCTTTAAAGTTCTATTTAGAAGCAACAAAGGATTTCAGACAAACTTTCTTTGTTTGTCGTTTATTCTGGTAAGAGGAGAGGACAAAAAGCTACTGCTACCTCTCTTTCTGGCTGAAAAGCATCATCCGATTGGCTTATGAAACTGCCGGACGGCAGCCTCCTGAACGAATCACAGCTCACTCTACTAGGGCTGTGGCTTCCACATGGGCCTTCAAGAACGAGGCTTCTGTTGATCAGATATGTAAGGCAGCGACTTGGTCTTCTCTGCACACTTTTGCCAAATTCTACAAATTTGATACTTATGCTTCTTCGGAGGCTATTTTTGGGAGAAAGGTTTTGCAAGCCGTGGTGCCTTCTGTTTAGGTAACCTGATTTGCTATCTCCCTTCATCCGTGTCCTAAAGCTTTGGTATTGGTTCCCACAAGTTATGGATGACACTGTGGACCGGACACACCAATGTTGGAGAAAACAGAATTTATGCTTACCTGATAAATTACTTTCTCCAACGGTGTGTCCGGTCCACGGCCCGCCCTGCTTTTTTAATCAGGTTTGAAAAATTTCTTTCTCTATACACTACAGTCACCACGGCACCCTATAGTTTCTCCTTTTTTTCTCCTAACTGTCGGTCGAATGACTGGGGGGGCGGAGCCTGGGAGGGGCTATGTGGACAGCTTTTGCTGTGCTCTTTGCCATTTCCTGTTGGGGAAAAGAATATTCCCACAAGTTATGGATGACGCCGTGGACCGGACACACCGTTGGAGAAAGTAATTTATCAGGTAAGCATAAATTCTGTTATCACTGATGCTTCTTTACAAGTCATTAAGTTGTGAACAAAAATGTCTGGTTTTGCTGTACTAGCTCGCAGAGCCTTATGGTTGAAATCCTGGTCTGCGGATGTTTAATCTAAATCCAAGCTTTTGCCGATCTCTTACAAGGGTAAGACCCTGTTTGAACCTGGCCTGACTGAAATCATTTCAGATTTCACAGGTGGAAAAGGATCTTTTCTGCCACAAGATAAGAGGAATAGACAGAAAGGACGTCAGAGTAATTTTCATTCCTTTCGTAACTTCAGAGGTAAGCCTTCCCCCTCCCTCTTCCAAGCAGGAACAGTCCAAGCCTTCTTGGAAACCCAATCAGTCTTGGAACAAGGGGAAGCAATCAAAGAAACCCCCAGCTGATTCCAAGTCAGCATGAAGGGTTTTCCACTGATCCGGGATCGGATCCAGTAGGGGGCAGACTTACTCAATTTGCTCAAGCTTGGATATGGGATGTCCCGTATTCCGGGGTTACAAGTTAGGACCTTTCTTCTCAGGGGCAGGTTCCTCCTCTCAAGATTATCTGCAGACCTTATTAAAAGAGAGGCATTCTTAAAATGTGTTCAAAATTTTTCCAATTCAGGAACAGGGTCTGGGGTTGTATTCCAATCTGTTCGTGGTTCCCAAGAAAGAGGGAACTTTCAGACCTATTCTAGACCTTAAATGTCTAAACAAGTTCCTCAGAGTACCGTAATTCAAGATGGAAACTATTCGTTCCATTCTTCCCTTGGCCCAAGAGGGTCAGTTCATGACAACCATAGACCTAAAGGATGCGTACCTTCATGTTCCTATTCAAAGGGATCATCACAAATTTCGGAGATTTGCCTTTTTGGATAATAACTTTAAATTTGTAGCTCTTCCGTTTGGCCTTGCCACAGCTCCCAGAATTTTCTCAAAGGTTCTGGGGGTTCTATTGGCAGTGATCTATCTGGACGACATTCTGGTTCAGGCACCGTCTTTTCTACAAGCAAACTCTCATACAGAGATCTTGTTGTCTTTTCTTCACTCCCACGGATGGAAGGTGAATCTTAGAAAAAGTTATCTAGTTCCAGCTACAAGGGTAGTGTTCTTAGGGACCATAATAGATTCCCTATCAATGAAGATATTTCTGACAGTGGTCAGAAAATCTGAGATTGGAGATTGAACGCTTAATTTTATCTAAGCGTGGGTTTTCCGAGTCGGTCATTGAGACTGATCCAGGCTCGCAAGCCTGTGACAAGAAAGATTTACCATAAGATATGGCATAAATATCTGTATTTGTGTGAATCCAGAGGTTACTCTTGGAGTAGTGTCAGGATTCCTAGGATTTTGTCCTTTCTCCAGGAAGGTCTGGAGAAGGGTTGTCAGCAAGTACTCTGAAGGGTCAGATCTCTGTGTTATCTATTATGTTGCATAAGCGTCTGCCAGACGTGCAATATTTTTGTCAGCATTTGGTCAGAATCAGGCCTGTGTTTAAACCTGTTACTCCTCCTTGGAGTCTTAACCTTGTTCTTAAAGTTTTACAGCAGGCTCTGTTTGAGCCTATGCATTTCTTAGACATTAAGAGGTTATCTTGGAATGTTTTGTTTTTTGTTGCTATAGCTTCTGCTTGGACAGTCTCGGAACTCTCAGCGCTGCAATGTGATACCCTTTGTCTTATCTTTCATGCTGATAAGGTGGTTCTTCGTACTAAGTTAGGTTTCCTTCCTAAAGTTGTTTTGACTAGGAATATTAATCAGGAAACCGTTGTTCCCTCTCTGTGTCCTAATCCTTCTTCTCATAAGGAGCGTTTGCTACACAACCTAGATGTTGTGTGTGCGCTGAAATTCTACTTGCAGGCGACTAAGTCTTTTCGCCAGTCTCCTGCTTTGTTTGTTTCTCTGGGAAACGCAAGGTTCAGAAACCTACGGCTACTTTTCTTTCACTTTGGCTGAAGAGTATAATTCGTTTGGCTTATGATACTGCTGGACAACAACCTCCTGAGAGAATCACAGCTCATTCCACGACGGCTGTTTCCTCTTCCTGGGCCTTCAAAAATGAAGCTTCTGTGGAACAGATTTGCAAGGCTGCAACTTGGTTCTCTCTGCATACTTTTTCCAAATTTTATAAATTTGATACTTTTGCCTAGGCTGAGTCTTCTTTTGGGAGAAAGGTTCTTCAAGCAGTGGTGCCTTCTGTTTAGGTTTACCTGTCTTGTCCCTCCCTAAGCATCTGTGTGCTCTAGCTTGGGTATTGATTCCCAACATTAATTAAGATACTGCCGTGGACTCACCATATCTTAGGAAAGGAAACAAAATTTATGCTTACCTGATAAATTTATTTCTTTCCGGAGTCCATGGCCCCGCCCTTTTTATAAGACCTCAGGCAACTCTACAACTTGTGTTGCTTCTTTTCTCCATTTACCTTCGGTCAAATGACTGGGAGTTGTGGGAAGGAAAGTGATACTTAACAGCTTTGTTGTGGTGCTCTTTGCCTCCTCCTGCTGGCCAGGAGTGATATTCCCAATAGTAAGTAAGATGCTGCCGTGGACTCACCATATCCGGAAAGAAAGAAATTTATCAGGTAAGCATACATTTTGTTTTTGCGCAGCTGCAATTGGCGGCCTTCTAATTACCAAAAAGCAATGGCAAAGCCATATATGTCTGCTATTTCTGAACAAAGGGGATCCCAGAGAAGCTTTTACAACCATTTGTGTCATGATTGCACAAGCTGTTTGTAAATAATTTCAGTGAGAAACCTAAAGTTTGTGAAAAATTTAACGATTATTTCTCCTGTTAAGTGTAGTCAGTCCACGGGTCATCCATTACTTATGGGA
>NW_026512695.1:355000-365704 GCF_027579735.1 Bombina bombina
TGCCACCCCCCAACGTTGCCGCCACTATTCTAAATTTATTAACCCCTAAACCTAACCCTAACCCTAATACCCCCTAATTTAAATATAATTTAAATAAATCTAAATAAAATTACTATCATTAACTAAATTATTTCTATTTAAAACTAAATCCGTACCTATAAAATAAAACCTAAGCTAGCTACAATAAAACTAATAGCTACATTGTATCTATCTTAGGTTTTTTTTTTTTTTTTTACAGGCAAGTTTGTATTTATTTTAACTAGGTAGAATAGTTATTAAATAGTTATTAACTATTTAATAACTACCTAGCTAAAATAAATACAAAAGTACCTGTAAAATAAAACCTAACCTAAGTTACACTAACACCTAACACTACACTACAATTAAATAAATTAACTAAATTAAACACAATTAAATTTAAATACAATTAGCTAAAGAACAAACCCCCCCCCACTAAATTACAGAAAATAAAAAACAAATTACAGATCTTTAAACTAATTACACCTAACCTAATAGCCCTATCAAAATAAAAAAGCCCCCCCCCCCAAAAAAAAAAAACAAGCCTAAACTAAAACTATCAATAGCCCTTAAAAAGGGCCTTTTGCGGTGCATTGCCCCAAAGTAAACAGCTCTTTTACCTGTAAAAAAAATACAAACAACCCCCCCAACAGTAAAACCCACAACCCACACAACAAACCCCCAAATAAAAAACTAACTAAAAAAAAACCTCAGCTCCCCATTTTCCTGAAAAGGGCATTTGGTTGGGCATTGCCCTTAAAAGGGCATTTAGCTCTTTTGCGGCCCAAAAACCCGAACTTAAAAATAAAACCCAACCAATAAAACCCTTAAAAATCCTAACACTAACCCCCTGAAGATCGACTTACTGCTCTGAAGACCGGGAATCCATCCTCAAGGAAGCGGCAGAAGTCCTTCATCCAACCAGGCCGAAGTCCTCAAAGAAGCCGGGAGAAGTCTTCATCAGTCCGGGCGAAGTGGTCCTCCAGGACGGGCAGAAGGTCTACATCCAGACGTCATCTTCTATCTTCATCCATCCAACGCGCTGGAGCGGGTCCATCTTCAAGACATCCAACGTGGAGCATCCTCTTCATCCGGAGTCTTCTTACTTTTATGTTTATTAATAAAGTGTTGTTTTTAATACTCTACTTAGATCTTGGATGCGCTCCTTTTATTCTGTGTTACAGAGATATTCGTCATCTACATATATCTAATGGTATTTTAATGACTACATGACTAGGAGTCATTTGATAGAAATGCAGAAAAAAAAAAACCTTGTACAAAGGTTCTATTGCATGTGGAAGCTGTAATTTTGATGTACACCTCTGAGATCACATTATCCTGACATGTTTTAACTTCAATTGCACTCAATCGATCGCATTTACTTTCAACTTGTAATATGAGCACATCCAACAGTCCAACATCCAACACATGCAAACAGTCACAAAAAAAGTTGATATCCGCTTCACGCGTAGCGGTTAGCGTGCCACTCTTACTAAAGCCCCTTAATGTGCAAATATAGAATATAATATAGAATTTGGTTGTTCCAATGTGGAAATTTTTATAAGTAACAATGTAGAGGTGATTTAAGGATTGTGTTGAAATTTATACACATCAAGATAGGCCTTAGTGCATGTACAAGGAACCAAGCAGCTTCCCTGAACAAATTGTATGCCACCACTACAGCTTACTGGTGGGTTGTAAGAAATAGAGGCACATAGAAAAGATCAAAATGTTGTTAACCCCTTAAGGACAAGGCCATTTTTCATTTCTTTCCCTTAAGGACCAAGCTTATTTTTACATTTCCGCTGTGTTTGTGTTTAGCTGTAATTTTCCTCTTACTCATTTACTGTACCCACACATATTATATACCGTTTTTCTCGCCATTAAATGGACTTTCTAAAGACACCATTATTTTCATCATATTTTATAATTTACTATAAATTTTTTATAAAATATGATGAAAAAAATGGAAAAAAACACACATTTTCTAACTTTGACTCTACAACCACCAAAAAACACTCATTCTAAATAGTTTCTAAATTTTGTCCCGAGTTTAGAAATACCCAATATTACATGTTCTTTGCTTTATTTGTAAGTTATAGGGCAATAAGTACAAATAGCACTTTGCTACAGTATTTCCAAACCATTTGTTTTTTCAAAATAAGCGATAGGTTATATTGAAACGCTGATATCTGTCTGGAATCCCTGAATATCCCTTGACATTATATTTTTTTTTAGTAGACATCCCAAAGTATTGATCTAGGCCCATTTTGGAATATTTCATGCCACCATTTCACCGCCAAATGCGATCAAATAAATAAAATTGTTCACTTTTTCACAAACTTTTTCACAAATCTCACTGAAATTGTTTACAAACAACTTGTGCAATTATGGCACAAATGGTTGTAAATGCTTCTCTGGATCCCCTTTGTTTAGAAATAGCAGACATATATGGGGTTTGGCGTTGCTTTTTGGTATTAGAAGGCCGCTAAATGCCGCTGCGCACACACATTTGTATTAGGCCCAGCAGTGAAGGGGTTAATTAGGTAGCTTGCATGGAGCTTGTAGGGTTAATTTAAGCTTTTTTGGTAGTGTAGTAGACAACCCAAAGTATTGATCTAGGCCAATTTTGATATATTTCATGCCACATTTCACCGCCGAATGCGATCAAATAAAAAAAAAATTGTTCACTTTTTCACTAACTTTGGGGGTTCTCACTGAATTATTTACAAACAGCTTGTGCAAATATGGCACAAATGGTTGTAAATGCTTCTCTGGGATCCCCTTTGTTCAGAAATAGCAGACATATATGGCTTTGGCATTGCTTTTTTGGTAATTAGAAGGCCGCTAAATGCCGCTGAGGCACCAAAGTTTGTATTATGCCCAGCAGTGACAGGGTTAATTAGGTAGCTTGTAGGGAGCTTGAAGGGTTAATTTTAGCTTTAGTGTAGAGATCAGCCTCCCATCTGACACATCCCACCCCTGATCCCTCCCAAACACCTCTCTTCCCTCCCCCACCCCACAATTTTCCCTGTCATCTTAAGTACTGGCAGAAAGTCTGCCAGTACTAAAATAAAAGTTTTTATTTGTTTATAATATTATTTAAATAATAATAATCATATTCTGCTGTGTAGCATCCCCCCTTAGCCCCCAACCTGCCTGATCCCCCCCAAAGAGCTGTCGTAACCCTCCCCCCACTAACTATTAAGTCACCATTTTGGGTACTGCAGCTGTCTGCCAGTACCCACTTGCAAAATAACTTTATTTTTATTTTTTAAACCTAACATTTTCTGTAGTGTAGCTGCCCCCTCCATACCCTACACCCTCCCCTCCCAGATCACCCCCAGATCACTTCCTTGATCACCCCTCCTCTGTACCCACCACCCTCTTCCAAGCAAAAAAAAATTCACAACACAATTGCCTTAGATTGCGATCAGGCGCACGCGCACACACCCTCACCTCCAGCGCGTGCTCCCCGCGTGCACCCGACATAGTAAACAGCCGGAAGGAATTTCCCCAGTGATTGGCCACCCACCCACTCCCGCAAAGATTTCCACCCACCAAAGATCGGCACCATCACTGGCCGATGCAGAGAGGGCCACAGAGTGGCTCTCTCTGCATCGGTGTGCCTAAAAATGTATTGCAGTGATGCCTCAATATCGAGGCATCACTGCAATACCTTGAAAGCAGCTGGAAGCGATCAGGATCGCTTCCAGTTGCTTGAAACCCTTAACGAAGTGCAGGGTACGTCGCTGGTCTTTAAAGTCCAGCTTGTGGTAAGACGGTACCCCTGTTCGACATGCGTCGTTAAGGGGTTAAAGGGGCATTAAACACTAAGACTCGATTATAAGAGTAGTGTTGTTTAACGCTCCCGCTGGAGCACTAACTCCGCTAGAAGTAAGCTTTTAGCTAGAGTGACGGGTTGCGCTTGTTTTACAAGGTGAAATTAAAAAATCTTCACTCGCCTGCTAGCCCAACGAACGTAAAAAGCCTAACTTCGAATATTGCATGCTCATTAATGTATCTCCCTATAGAAGTCAATGGTAGCAAAAAAAATGGTAAAAAGCCTAACACCATAAACACGCAAAACCTGATTGCATATTCTCAAGTGCACTAACCGACATACAAAATGAATATATCTCATTCCAATGTTCTTCACATAGCAGAATATGTTCTATTTTTTTCCTAATACATATTTCTACATATATCTGATTGTATATTAATGACAACCTGACTAGGAGTCATTTTGATAGAAATGCATAAAAAAAAACTTTGTACAAAGGTTCTATTGCATGTGGAAGCTGTAAAGTCTGTCAACATATGATCAATAAACAAGTGTTAATTGATAGATTTAATAAAAAAGGATCATCAATAATCATATCATTTGCAAAAGTTCAAATGTGATATTCTGTGTTTCCTGCAGTTGTAATTTATTCTACGTAGGATGACAACCAGAAGTCTGGGTAAACAAATGACTGAACACCTAAGTAACATTAGAAATGCCTGAAAAGATGTGGAAAAAGATATAAAAAATCAGAAGTGTTGCAAGACATTTCTTACAATGTCACAAAGGTGATACCAATGCCTTTAAATGTGGGGGTCTAGAGAAATTAAGACCGGGGATTAGAGGGAGGATATAGAACAAATTTTACTGCAAAAAGAAACTAAATGGGGTCTTTAAATTAAACTCTGTCGATACCTAATGGTATAAATGAATATAATAATTACTGGGTGTTCCTATAATGGGATATGGTATATGTGGTTGGAGTGATTTGGACTTGTCTGTTTTCTGGTGGTGTGGGGGACTTTATAAGTAGAAGTTCTAACCTAATGAACAGAAGGAGTTTGACAGGGTCCTGCTTTCTCTCCCATACTATTTAAAATATACCTTTAAAAAGAATTAGTTTAAGTGTTGAATAAGAAAAGCACAATATGAGATCACAGCTAATACTGTATAGTGTGATGACAGAACCTAAGTAGTGATAATACTACAAGGAGTCACTGTGGAGTTCTAATACCTAGATACATTTCTGGGTATCTGTGATGTAGTGGATTACCACCTATATAAGGTTTGTTAGTAGAGGCTTATTTTACTATATAAGATTGCAGGTAATAGCAAACTATAACCTAAGACATCATTGCATGACTCACATGACTCATAGGGGCATCTATCAAAGCTTCCGATAGAACTTGAGGCCCCTGTTTTTCTGGTGAGCCTGCATGGCTTGCCAGAAACACCAAGTATGAAGCAGCGGTCCTAAAGACCGCTGCTCCATAACATGTCCACCTGCTCAGTAGCAGCGGACAGACATCGCCGCAATTCAACCCGATCGAGTACGATCGGGTTGATTGACACCCCCTGCTGGCGGCCGATTTGCCACGATTCTGCAGGGGGGCAACATTGCACCAGCAATGCTGAATACGGAGAGCGTATTGCTCTCCGTATTCAGCGAGGTCTGGCGGACCAGATCTGCACTGTCGGATCAGGTCCGCCAGACTTTGATAAATAGAGGCCATAGTCTGTAATCGTGTGGGTGATATCTATACTGATAATGCAGAACACAACAATGGGAGAATAAGGTACTCAGAATCTATCTAACAGCCCTTAAAGTCTATCATGCGTGCCACATAATAGCCCTCTTTTTGCCTAATGACACTAGTGTATAGATTATCCAACATTGCAACAGTTGCCACCACACTCTGACAACATGAGTAACAGTAGCTCCAATTGGATTGCTCTCCAGCTCTCAACGCCCCCTGTTAGGAACGGTTGTTGATTGTGATTGCTTCAACACTTGGTGGTGTTCGAGGGGGACTGTGATTGGCCAAATTGTCAGTTTGTACAGTTTATAAGGCAGGCAATTGTTATCGCTCAGGTTCATTAAACATTTTAAAACATTGAAAAATGGCAGGCATCAGGGCCGCAATGCATTTGTTAAACCTCAACTATCCATGCCTGTCACTCCTGGCACATGAAGCCAAACGCTTCCCATTATCGGCCAGGAATACAGGGGAGTGACGCAGAGTGTTTTTAATAATTATTATTTCTTGATACTCGTATGGTTGGTGGGTGCAAAGGATATGGTTTATCCCCATTTTAGTTACTTAATAATAAAGTTAAGGTTTAACTTAGGTTATAACTCCTTTTTATAGGAAAGAGTGCTAATTAGCCCCTACCTGTCTCTCTTGGTATTTGGATTACTAAAGAGGAACAAGAAATTGGGAATTATTATCTCAGATGATTTAAAATTTGGTACACAATGCAGCAGTGCAAGCCAGTAAGGCCAGTTGAATACTTGGTTGCATTGGTAGAGTTAGTTATGTAGCAGAAATAGCAAGGTTCGTATGGCCCTTTACAGATTAGTAAGGCCTCATCTGATCACTGTGTACAGTTCTAAAGACCATATTTTCAGAAAGATATAAATAAAATAGAAATAAGGGATACCAAATGGTACACAGTCTAAAATATAAAATATACTAAGACTCATAAGACATAAATATGTATAGTTCTTTAGAGGACAGAAGGGAAAGAGGTGAAATGATAGAAACCTTCAAATATATTAAGGGACGTAATAAAATAAAAGCTGAAAGCATTTCCCACAACAAAACAAATGCCAAAGAAGGGGTCACAATCTTATGTTAGAGAGTAGCAGATTTAGAAGAAATGTGACGAAACCGTTTTTTAAGCCAAAAGGTTGGTGGATTCATAGAATAAACTTCCAATTGAGGTGGCAAACACAAAGACTGTAAAGGAATATAAAAAATGACTGGGACATACTGTACATAAGACTATACTAAGAAAAAGCAACATGTAATATGGGTTGACTTGATGGGTCTTTTTGGTTCTTACCTACCATCAAATTCAATGTTTCTGTATGTAGGAATATATATTTATAAATACATAGAACATATTCTGCTATGTGAAGAACATTGTAATGTGCAATCTTTACAGTAAATACATAGTTAAAACTTTATTAAATATAAATAGCGCATAGATATGCTTTTACATGTTTTCCTTAACTTGATAGCAAAGGACTCCAATGCACTTATATATATAATCTATACTTATATATATCACCCCTCACATTTGTCAATATTGTATTATATCTTTTCAAGTGACAACACTGAAGAAATGACACTTTGCTACAAATGTAAAGTAGTGAGTGTACAGCCTGTATAACAGTGTAAATGTGCTGTCCATCAAAATAACAGCAGGACAGAGCCATTAATGTCTAAACCGTTGACACAAAAGTGAGTACAACCCCTAAGTGGAAATGTCCAAATTGTGCCCATTTAGCCATTTTCCCTCCCCGGTGTTGGTGTCATGTGACTCATTAGGGTTTCAAGGGTCTCAGGTGTGAATGCAGGTGTATCAAATGTGTTGTTATCGCTCTCACACTTTTCTCATACTGGTCACTGAAGTTCAACATGGCATCTCATGGCAAAGAACTCTCTGAGGATCTGAAAAAAATATTTTTTTCTCTTCATAAAGATAGCCTAGGCTATAAGAAGATTGCCAAGACCCTGAAACTGTGCTGCAGCATGGTGGGCAAGACCATACAGCGTTTTCACAGGACAGGTTCCACTCAGAACAAGCCATGGTCGACCAAAGAAGTTGAGTGTATGTGCTCAGCGTCATATCCAGAGGTTGTCTTTGGGAAATAGACATTTGAGTGCTGCCAGCATTGCTGAAGAGGTTGAAGGGGTGGGGTTCAACCTGTCAGTGCTCAGACCATCCGCCTCACACTGCATCAAATTGGTCTGCAAGGCTGTCATCCCAGAAGGAAGCCTCTTCTAAAGATGATGCACAAGAAAGCCCACAAAACAGTTTGCTGAAGACACGCAGACTAAGGACATGGATTACTGAACCAAATCCTGAGTGTCCATGAGACCAAGATAAAGTTATTTGGTTTAGATGGTGTCAAGCGTGTGTCGTGGCAACCAGGTGAGGAGTACAAAAACAAGTGTGTCTTGCCTACAGTCAAGCATTGTGGTGGGAGTGTCATGATCTGGGCCTGCATGAGTGCTGCCGGCACTGGGGTACAGTTCATTGAGGGAACCATGAATACCAAAATGTACTGTGACGTACTGAAGCAGAGCATGATCCCCTCCCTTTGGAGACTGGGACGCAGGGCAGTATTCCAACATGATAACGACACCAAACACACCTTCAAGACGACCACTACCTTGCAAAAGAAGCTGGGTGTAAAGGTGATGGACTGGCCAAGCATGTCTTCAGACCTAAATCCTATTGAACATCTGTGGAGCATCCTCAAATGAAAGGTGGGGGAGTACAAGAGCTCGAACATCCACCAGTTCCGTGACAACATCACGGAGGAGTGGAAGAGGACTCAAGTGGCAATCTGTGAAGCTCTGGTGAAGTCCATGTCCAAGAGGGTTAAGGCAGTGCTGGAAAATAATGGTGGCCACACAAAATATTGACACTTTGGGCCCAATTTGGACATTTACACTTAGGGGTATACTCACGTTTGTTGCCAGCGGTTTAGACATTAATGGCTGTTGTGTGAGTTATTTTGAGGGGACAGCACATTTACACTGTTATAACAAGCTTTTACATTACTCATTACTCTTGCATTGTATCAAAGTGTCCTTTCTTTAGTGTTATCACATGAATAGATATAATAACATAGTTTACACCAAAATACAAGGGTTGTATCACTTTTGTGAGATACTGTATATATATAAATAAATTAAATATATATATATATAGATATATATATATATATATATATATATATATATGCTAAAGCCCTTTGCATGTCTTTTTTGTCATTCTAACATCTGAGAACTCAAATCTCTGAGCCCTTATAACTTTTTGTGCAATTTGTATTTGGGAATAATTTTATTAGATAGTGTTATTATAAGTGTAACTACTTATTAATGAATTTTGATGTGTTATGCGCAAACTTTTTTGTTTTGTAATGCGCTCATGCATTTAATTTCAACTTGGAATACGAGCACTAAAACCGATGCGCGCAAACACCCACGATAAAACCCTTTTCGCATTCACAAAACTGTTAGTGCGCCACTTGTAAACTGGCCCTAAATGCATTCTAGATCAAATTATTCTATTCAAAGCAAAGTTTAGACTAACAATAATATGTAAATATATTTGTAAAATTATGTTAATGATTTAATAATGAAAAAAAAAGGGGAAAGTTTTACTGACCATAAAAACAACTGGTGCTGCCATGTTGTAGATAAGGTTTTCTTCTCTGCTGACGCCAGTTAAGCACGTTATAAAAGGGGATCACTAGAATGTGCAGCCAATCCCTGTGTATAATGTAGCAGTTGTAAATCTGGAGTCTCCATCTTAAACAGGAATTGGAAAGCCCACAATTTTCGATATTAAACTATAGGAAGAGGGCACAAAATAAATGACAAATTGAAAAGTTTTAATGTAAAGTATACAAGTAAGTAATGGCCCTTCAATGTGAAAATAAGATGAGAAATGTATTTATTTATTCATAACTTCTTCTTTAAAATATAATTGCCTAGATTACAAGTAGATCACTATTGATAGCGGAGGGTGCATTATCAATATTATGCATTATCAATATAGCTGGACTGTGCTATGATTAGCACGCAATACTGGGCATTACATGTGTAATTCTAAAGAAGAATTACCAAAAAATGTTTAGCGAGGATAAAATTGGCAAGCAAAAAGATCTGAGTGACTTTAACAAGGGCCAAATAGTGATGGATAGAGAAATGGGTCAGAGCATCTCCAAAATGACAAGCATTGTGGGTGTTCCCAGTATGCAGTGGTGGTTAGTACCTACCAAAACTAGTGTAAGGAAGTACAACCGGTGAACTGACATCGGGGTCATGGGCACCCAAGGCTAATTGATGCACGTGGGGAGTAAAGGCAAACCCGTCTGGCTCGATCACACAGTAGAGCTACTGTAGTTGAAATTGATGAAAAAATGAATGCTTGCCATGTTAGAAATATGTCACAAGACACAGTACATCACAGTTTGCTACGTATGGGGTTACGTAGCCACAGACTGGTCCGAGGGCCCATGATGACTCCTGTTCACCACCAAAGTGCCTTTTAATGGGGGTGTGAGCATCAGAACTGAGCCATGGAGCATTGGAAAATGTTTGCCTGGTCTGTTGAATCACTTTTTCTTTTAGATCAGGATGGGTGTCCGAGTGTGTTTGGCATCATTTACCAGGGGAAGAGATGAAGCAGGATGCACTTTGGGAAGAAGCGAGGACAGACAAGGCATTGTTATGCTCTGGATAATGATCTGCTGGGAAACCTTGGGTCCTGGCATTCATGTGGATGTTACTTTGACATAGTACCACCTACCTAGATATTGTTACAGACCATGTGCACGCCCTTCATGGCAATGGTGTTTCCTAATGACAGTAGAGGCCCTGTGTTAAAATGTGTATATCACATATAACACATAAATATATAAAAGTATATAAGCATATACATATATATTTACTGAGAACACACAGTTTCCCATAGACAGCAATGTAATTTCTAACAACCCACTCCGCCATCTGTACTCCCAAATGACTGCCTAGTACAGCTATTTTATTAACAAATAAAGATGCTGCTATATTTATTTTTTCTTTCTTATCTCTGGTTAATTTTATAAGCACTAATTGCTACTGCAAGCTCATAGTAGCAATAACCAGCCCATTTGTAAT
>NW_026512696.1:0-64560 GCF_027579735.1 Bombina bombina
GAGCACTTAGCACAGATAGAGAAGACTAACTGCAATTATTAAATTGTCAGTTATGTTTTCTGCAATTGTTTTTCAATAACCAAACTCCACCCATCTCTTGATTTATTTGGAGGAACCAATCCAGACTTATAAGTGGAGTAGACACAGCTAGCCACGGTCATTATATTAGCAAAAATTAAATTATTTTGTAGTTTGTTAGCCGACAACCTTTACTGAAGCCGGTTAGGGCCAGATATGTAGCAGGGGATTAGGTGGGCACCTAATACACAAGCAGACTTGTCATGGATGGGGTAGGTTTACTGCAGGCCAGAACGCCTGGAGTTCCTGGGCAGAGTGGTGATGGGAAACTAACGTTGAGGGTGAACATGGCAACACCACTGCATGTATCCTATCTAGTAAATTCCAATTAGCTTCTCAGCACATGTACATATAAAATGAAGTTATGTCATTGTCAAATTACAGATAGGCAACACAAGAATGTTGGACAGGTAAGGAAGGTCTATACTTAGCTCACTAAGAGGTTCTTTGACTACACAATACATTCTAGTCTACCCACCCTGGTATTACACATCTCATGGCTCCCCCTTACCTGACTACACATTACATTCTAGTCTACCCACCCTGGTATTACACATCTCATGGCTCCCCTTACCTGACTACACATTACATTCTAGTCTACCCACCCTGGTATTACACATCTCATGACTCCCCCTTACCTGACTACACATTACATTCAGTCTACCCACCCTGGTATTACACATCTCATGGCCACCCCTTACCTGACTACACATTACATTCAGTCTGTCACCCTGGTATTACACATCTCATGGCTCCCCTTACCTGACTACACATTACATTCTAGTCTACCCACCCTGGTATTACACATCTCATGACTCCCCCTTACCTGACTACACATTACATTCAGTCTACCCACCCTGGTATTACACATCTCATGGCACCCCCTTACCTGACTACACATTACATTCTAGTCTACCCACCCTGGAATTACACATCTCATGGCGCTCCCTTACCTGACTACACATTACATTCTAGTCTACCTACCCTGGTATTACACATCTCATGGCTCCCCCTTACCTGACTACACATTACATTCAGTCTACCACCCTGGTATTACACATCCCATGGCTCCCCCTTACCTGACTATACATTACATTCTAGTCTACCCACCCTGGTATTACACATCTCATGGCTCCCCCTTACCTGACTACACATTACATTCTAGTCTACCCACCCTGGTATTACACATCGCATGGCTCCCCTTACCTGACTACACATTACATTCTAGTCTACTTACCCTCGTATTACACATCTCATGGTTCCCCCTTACCTGACACATTACATTCTAGTCTACCCACCCTGGTATTACACATCTCATGGCTCCCCTTACCTGACTACACATTACATTCTAGTCTACCTACCCTGGTATTACACATCTCATGGCACCCACTTACCTCACTACGCATTACATTCTAGTCTACCCACCCTGGTATTACACATCTCATGGCTCCCTCTTACCTGACTACACATTACATTCTAGTCCACCCACCCTGGTATTACACAACTCATGGCTCCCCCTTACCTGACTACACATTACATTCAGTCTACCACCCTGATATTACACATCTCATGGCTCCCTCTTACCTGACTACACATTACATTCTAGTCTACCCACCCTGGCATTACACATCTCATGGCACCCCCTTACCTCACTACGCATTACATTCTAGTCTACCCACCCTGGTATTACACATCTCATGGCTCCCTCTTACCTGACTACACATTACATTCTAGTCTACCCACCCTGGTATTACACATCTCATGGCTCTCCCTTACCTGACTACACATTACATTCTAGTCTACCCACCCTGGTATTACACATCGCATGGCTCCCCCTTACCTGACTACAAATTACATTCTAGTCTACCCACCCTGGTATTACACATCTCATGGTTCCCCTTACCTGACTACACATTACATTCTAGTCTACTTACCCTCGTATTACACATCTCATGGTTCCCCCTTACCTGACACATTACATTCTAGTCTACCCACCCTGGTATTACACATCTCATGGCTCCCCTTACCTGACTACACATTACATTCTAGTCTACCTACCCTGGTATTACACATCTCATGGCTCCCCCTTACCTGACTACACATTACATTCTAGTCTCCCTACCCTGGTATTACACATCTCATGGCTCCCCCTTACCTGACTACACATTACATTCAGTCTACCACCCTGGTATTACACATCTCATGGCTCCCCTTACCTGACTACACATTACATTCTAGTCTACCCACCCTGGTATTACACATCTCATGGCTCCCCCTTACCTGACTACACATTACATTCTAGTCTACCCACCTTGGTATTACACATCACATGGCTCCCCTTACCTGACTACACATTATATTCTAGTCTATATAACCTGGTATTACACATCTCATGGCTCCCCTTACCTGACTACACATCTCATGGCTACCCACCCTGGTATTACACATCCTATGGCTCCCCCTTACCTGACTACACATTACATTATAGTCTACCCACCCTGGTATTATACATCCCATGGCTCCCCCATACCTAAATACACATTACATTCTAGTCTACCCTCCCTGGTATTACACATTTCATGGCTCCCCCTTACCTGACTACACATTAAATTCTAGTCTACCACCCTGGTATTACACATCTCATGGCTCCCTCTTACCTGACTACACATTACATTCTAGTCTACCCACCCTGGTATTACACATCTCATGGCTCCCCTTTATCTCACTACACATTACATTCTAGTCTACCCATCCTGGTATTACACATCTCATGGCTCCCCCTTACCTGACTACACATTACATTCTAGTCTACCCATCCTGGTATTACACATCTCTTACTTGACTACACAACACATTGCTAAACTTCACTAAAACAGATGAGCACTTAGCACAGATAGAGAAGACTAACTGCAATTATTAAATTGTCAGTTATGTTTTCTGCAATTGTTTTTCAATAACCAAACTCCACCCACCTCTTGATTTATTTGGAGGAACCAATCCAGACTTATAAGTGGAGTAGCTAGCTAGCACACAGCTAGCCACGGTTATTATATTAGCAAAAATGAAATTATTTTGTAGTTTGTTAGCCGACAACCTTTACTGGAGCCAGTTAGGGCCAGATATGTAGCAGGGGATTAGGTGGACACCTAATACACAAGCAGACTTGTCATGGATGGGATAGGTTCACTGCGGACCAGAATGCCTGGAGTTCCTGGCCAGATTGGTGATGGGAAACTACCATTGAGGGGGAACATGACAACACCACTACATGTATCCTATCTAGTAAATTCCAATTAGCTTCTCAGCACATGTACATATAAAACGAAGTTATGTCATTGTCAAATTACAGATAGGCAACATAGGAATGTTGGACACGTAAGGAAGGTGTACACTTAGTTCACTAAGAGGTTCTTTGTTCTCAAAAAAATGAACATTAAGGATTTAATCTAACTTTATGAAATAGCAATAGTGTAACTTTTCTATTGACAGAACGTAGTTTATCTTTTGTACCCATTGGTCATGATTAGGTAGTTGAGCTTTCTTCCAATATCTGGGGATTAATCGTTTTGTTTTCTACATTTGCAATGAAGGGTGGCAACCTTATTTAAGAGTATTATAGAGGGGTTCAATTAAATAGAACTCTCCAGTTTTTCAATGATAGTACGTGAAATTCATTCTCAAAGTGAATGAAGTATGGGACAATCCCATCATATGTGAGAATGATAATAGGAATAAATTAGAAAGTTGCTTAAAATTGCATGCTCTATCTGAATCATTAAAGAAAAAAATGGGGTTTAGTGTCCCTTTAACACTAGTCCTTTGGAATGTTCAGTTTGTCCAACAAATCGCTAATCCTTTCTGTGTCTAACTGAAATACAGAGTGTACCAACTATACAGGCTGCTGATTAGTAGCTTATAGTGTCAGCTTTTGCACTGTACTGTACCCACTGTATTACTAACTATACTTTACTACTCTGGTCTGCATCCCACATGTATGTCTGCTATGTATGTGTAAGGCCAAGGTCATATGTGTTGTTATTACTAAAAACCTCAATAATAAAAAAAAACATGAAAAAAAAAATTATATGGTGGCACTATCTAGAACCAACCAGCAGGTGGCATAATTATAGGATACAAAGAGGAAATGTCTGTTCTTTCAATAGTAGGGAGTTGACACTTTGCTTAATATTACGGAACCCTATAAGTATAATAAGTCATTAGGGTCAAAATTGGGCATTAATTAAATTCCTTAAGACCTATATAAACATGTACATATATATTATTTAAATAGATAGATACATACCCAATTGATTACAATGAGTATACCCAGTATATGGAACATAGGTAATGTTTTATAATAAATAGTAATCAAAAAAGTCTAATGTATTATCCTAAGTTACAAGGGTTTATACTATTTTATCCCCCCTAACACCTGCATCATGTGGTTACTAATTCTGCTAATGTAAGTGAATGGTGAGATGCAGTGTCACATTGGCTCTTTCTGCAAAACAAAAACACAGGTTTTCTCTTCTCAATTAAAAAGATAATTTTATTTATATCTATATATCATCTATCTACAGTTTTTATATATATATACACTCCGCAATAAGGTAGCACTCACTGGGACTTTAAACATTAAATTATTTTATTCTCCATAACGTTTCGGGGTTACCCCATCCTCAGACAGCTTAATAATGACAAACAGTGTGTAACTTACTTTTAAACCCTCCACCTTGTCAGATCTGCCTCCTCGCTGTAGCCGGTGGCATCCCGGAAGTGACGTCACGTCTTTCCGGCGTTCTGTATTCCGCCTGCGTGTAATGGTAGTCAATGGTTACCAGGATGCCTCTCAACTTCAGCGTGTCAGGATGCTGTCACTGCGTGCTAGATTAAAAATAAAGTAACAAAACTATCAAAATATACATAATACACACAATAATCAGTATTGAGGAAAGGGATATATAAAGTGGTATGTAATCATATGGACAACTATGTGAATATTCAGATGTTATATGCTCTGTGGGGCCAATCTCTTGTTAAGTAACGGCAGGTATACTCTACTAATATTTATTAAGTGGCTGATTAGGGGTTAAATCTGTGTGGAGTATTCTCAGATGTTGGGTATGTCTCCTCTGTTGTGATATGGGCAGACTAATTGTGCCAAGTTAGACTATAAAGGAGCCATGAGTACCTGGGCATTTATAAATATATATATATATATATATATATATATATATATATATATATATACTTAGACTTTTAGACTAAAAGGTAGTCAGAAACATTATAGAGTCCCGTATATATGAAAAAATCATATAAAGCAATGCCAATCTAGGCTAGTATTCAGTCCTTTGGGGGTCAGGGTACCCAAGGTATATATCCATCTGGATTCAGTCTGAAGAAGCATTTTGGCTATTTCTCCTCCCCTATATTAAAATAGGTACATGGTCTATTATGGTATAGCGGAGGTCATTGACCTTGTGGCCGGCCTCCATGAAGTGTCTGGTCACTGGTTGTTCGGATTCTTTCTTGTCCAATACTGACCTAATGGCTGCTTGATGGTTGGCCATTCTTGTTCTGAGGGTATCAATTGTTTTACCTACGTAAAATTTTCCACATGGACAGTGCAACATGTAGACTATGTCGGTAGTTGTACAGGTGACTCTTTGTTTGAGAAAATATTTTTTGTTTTTGTATGGATGGTTAAAATATTTCCCTGTAGTTATTCCGTTGCATGTTGTACAGCCCAGGCATCTATAGCAACCTTTATTCTGTTGGAGCCATGTGCCACTAGTGTAGCAGAGGCATGGATCTGTGTGGATGAGATGGTCCCTGAGTGATTTTGCTCTTTGGTAACCTATCCTAGGTGGTCTTTGGTTTTTAAAGGGTAAAGTACCATCTGTTTACACTATTGGCCAAAACTTTCTGATGGTATTTGCTACCTGTTCATCTCCAGGGGTATAGGTGAGTTTCATTGTCAGGGTGTCCTCTTTCTTCTCTGTTGTTTTGTTGCTGTCAAGAAATAC
Organism: Bombina bombina; assembly: GCF_027579735.1. NCBI lineage: Eukaryota > Metazoa > Chordata > Amphibia > Anura > Bombinatoridae > Bombina > Bombina bombina. The sequence goes on from NW_026512696.1 coordinate 6,105, forward strand.
CTGTTGCTTATCCTCACTTGTTTTGTTGCGGCTTTCAATAAGCCCAGGACATTGAATACCATCACCAGTTCAGGAAACAGCTCAGAATCGGAGGACAGCAGCACCAACCAGGGCCTACAGTCACAACAACACCAAGGAGTTGTTACTCGTTCAAAAAACGGGGTAGGAAGAGGGTACAACTACGGAGGGGGGATATAAGAAGACCCCCACATCCACCCCAGAGGGTTAGATACATGAGGAACTAGTGGTCAACCTAAGCCAACATCAACTTACCCCCATGGAAAGAAGGGTCTTAAATAAGGGCTTTTCTTTTGTACCTACTCATAGACGGGATGAATTCCAACGTTATGTGGATGCCCAAAAATTTAGAAGAATTTTAAGATTGAGGGAACACTTTGGAACACAACAAGGTGAATACAATAAGCTAAGAAATAGGAGCACCTTTGACCTTAATAGCAACAATCCAAGTATCAAGATCTTCACTAGGATGATCACTAAGGATCTAATAGGCAACCCCACGGGCCGTACAAGATCTAATTTTGATAAAGCAGACTGGATAGCCCTAAAAAAATTGAAGGAAAATAGCAACATCATAATCCGCGAGGAGGATAAAGGGGGTGCACTGGTCATCATGGATTACAAGGACTATCATGGGGAAATATTACAACAACTAAGTGATGATAGAACCTATAAACCCCTCTCAGGTGATAAAACTACAACCTTCAAAAAGGAAATAGACGCAGTCCTAAAACTAGCCAAAGAAGGAAACTATATATCCGAAGAACTTTGGAAATACCTAACCACAGACCATCCAAGAATACCAGTACTGTACACGGTACCCAAAATTCACAAAAATCTGGATTTTCCACCGGGACGGCCAATAGTATCAGCTATTGGCTCTATACTGCAACCCACTGCGGTCTATCTAGACATGCTGCTCCAACCCTTAGTCTATAATATGGAGACTTTCACACTAGACTCAAGCACAATGATCAAACTACTAAACAACATGGAAGTACCTGAGGATATATGGCTAGTGACACTGGATGTCACTAGCCTATATACAGTAATCCCACATGGGGAAGGCATGAGTGCTGTCTGTAGACAACTCAGACGATATCCATACATAGGACCCCAGAAGAAGTCATAATAGAACTACTACGCATGTGCCTGGAACTCAACTATTTTCGCTACGAACAAAAGTACTATCTGCAGATAGCAGGGATGGCCATGGGGTCAAATGTGGCCCCTGCCTATGCGAACCTTTATATGGCGGACTTTGAGACACAAGGCACTACTGCATTTATGGATAACAGGATTAAAATATATCAAGGTTACATAGATGACCTGTTCATACTTTGGACAGGCACGAAAGAAGATCTGGACATATAGCTCCAAGGACTGAACAGGGATAATAACGTGAAATTCAAAATGGAAAGAAGCTTGACCCATATCGACTTCCTGGATCTGAGGATATATAAGAAGAACGGAAAACTGATGACCACAATCTACCGAAAGAGCACAGACAAGAACTCACTACTCCATGCCAGAAGCTGTCATCCACCAGCACTAAAAGGGCATTACCAATGTCACAGATGAAGAGGGTAATAAGGAACAATACGGAGATCAGCAATAGAGACAAACAACTTGAAGAGTTGGAACAACTATTCTGCACCAGGGGATATACCAACACAATACTGAAAGAAAGCCACAACAAAACAAGTGAGGATAATCAACAGTTATTACTTGACAACAACAAAACAACGAAGAAGAAAGAGGACACCCTGACAATGACACTCACCTATACCCCTGGAGAGGAACAGGTAGCAAATACCATCAGAAAGTTTTGGCCAATAGTGTAAACAGATGGTACTTTACCCTTTAAAAACCAAAGACCACCTAGGATCAGTAACAGAAGAGCAAAATCACTCAGGGACCATCTCATCCACACAGATCCATGCCCCTGCTACACTAGTGGCACATGGCTCCAAGAGAATAAAGGTTGCTATAGATGCCTGGGCTGTACAACATGCAACAGAATGACTACAGGGAAATATTTTAACCATCCATACAAAAACAAAAAATATTTTCTCAAGCACAGAGTCACCTGTACAACTACCCACATAGTCTACATGTTCCACTGTCCATGTGGAAAATTTTACGTAGGGAAAACAATTGATACCCTCAGAACAAGAATGGCCAACCATCAAGCAGCCATTAGGTCAGCGTTGGACAAGAAAGAATCTGAACAACCAGTTGCCAGACACTTCATGGAGGCCGGCCACAAGGTCAATGACCTCCGCTATACCATAATAGACCATGTACCTATTTTAATATAGGGGAGGAGAAAGAGCCAAAATTCTTCTTCAGACTGAATCCAGATGGATATATACCTTGGGTACCCTGACCCCCAAAGGACTGAATACTACCCTAGATTGGCATTGCTTTATATGTTTTTTTTTCCATATACGGGGACTATAATGTTTCTGACTGCCTTTTAGTCTAAAACATAAGTATATATATATATATATATATATATATATATATATATATATAAATAAATGCCCAGGTACTCATGGCTCCTTTATAGTCTAACTTGGCACAATTAGTCTGCCCATATCATAACAGAGGAGACATACCCAGCATCTGAGAATACTCCACACAGATTTAACCCCAAATCAGCCACTTAATAAATATTAGTAGAGTATACCTGCAGTTACTTAACAAGAGATTGGCCCCACTGAGCATATAACATCTGAATATTCACATAGTTGTGCATATGATTACATACCACTTTATATATCCCTTTCCTCAATACTGATTCTTGTATGTATTATGTATATATTAATAGTTTTGTTACTTTGTTTTTAATCTAGCATGCAGTGACAGCCTCCTGACACACTGAAGCTGAGAGGCGTCCTTGTAACCATTGACTACCATTACACACAGGCGGAATACAGAACGCCGGAAAGACGTGACGTCCCTTCCGGGACGCCACCGGCTACAGCGAGGAGGCAGATCTGACAAGGTGGAGGGTTTAAAAGTAAGTTACACACTGTTTGTCATTATTAAGCTGTCTGAGGATGGGGGTAACCCCGAAACGTTGCGGAGAATAAAAGAATTTAATGTTTAAAGACCCAGTGAGTGCTACCTTATTGCGGAGTGTATATATATATATAAACTGTAGATAGATGATATATAGATATAAATAAAATTATCTTTTTAATTGAGAAGAGAAAACTTGTGTTTTTGTTTTGCAGAAAGAGCCAATGTGACACTACATCTCACCATTCACTTACATTAGCAGAATTAGTTACCACATGACTGCAGCAACGAGGCTAGGAGTGCTACATCCTTTCAACATTTGGATATATATATATATAAAGAAACAAAAATTAATGTTTTGTAAAGAGAATTGGGGATATGACCAGGAGATAATATTCTTGGTCTTCCCTTTATAAATTAAGATTTTGAAAAAGCCAACCATTTCCTCATACTGGTCCAAAAAGCATACACAGACTACCCCTCTCTTCTTGAGCCATACAATGAAACCCATATGGGTCACATGATACAGCTGTCAATGTACATAAATGTGTCATATATCAGGCTACTCACAGAAGGCAGCTCAGTTTGGTGAATTGTCAGAAATCTGTAATCTGTAATTCTCTCCTCATCAGGTGACTTTAAGTTCTTGGTAAAATTGAGGAAGTAAAACTTCGGTATGTGCTGAGCCGCCACTGACAGCATTGAGATCTCCACTTTTACTGTCCTGATTTTCCTTCTAATCCAGTTGCCAACCTGCTTCCATATTTGTCATATTATATAAACAGTCTAATGACATCTCAGAGTGATGCAAGTGATAAAAGTACAACTGAAATTGATGAGGGGTGTAAAGAAAATAATAAAACCATTTGTTTAGAAGCCGGTCCTTGGGATTACGATTTTTCTACACCTTCAATTGAATATTATATACCTACTAGTTTAAAGCATGGAAACAAAGGGCATGATGACAAGTGGAGCGTTAACAGTTACGTCCACTAATATCACAAGTTGAAAGTAAACACGATGGCTTGAGCACAATCACGATTTACGCTAGAATGATTACTGCATCCCCTGTTTAATTGTTTCGCGGAACAAAAAAAAGCGTGACAAAACACATCAAAAATATATAACAGGAAGGGGTGATAGTATCAGACCTACTCTTTACTCTAGAACATCCATGGGCAGCCTGGGACTGATGAACAGAAGATAAAGTGTCTTTCCCGCTGCACACGCATTTACAAAAAATGGTGCTTTATGCTAACTTAATACTCGAGGCTATGGCCGACCTACTAACTGAACACCATGAGAAGCTTCTTCAATCTTGGTCGGCAGAATGGGGTAACTTGTGTGAGCTAACAAGGCAGATCGGATCTCGACACAGGATGCTAAGGATCTCCCCGGGGAAATCTGAAAGGGATTCAAGTACCCAAGTGACCTCCCTAAGCGTACCCGATTCCTCACCTCAGGTCCACGTTCCGGCTGCTGCAGATCAGTGCTGTCAATTTGGAGACCCGGTGTTCAACTCAGTAGCTGTGGACATTCCTTCAGATAAATCTGTGAGCCCGAGAGCCCAAAAAACGTTTCCTACCGTGAGGTTGTTGGCCGCAGGAGAGGAGATTGTGCCCAAGACCGACACAAGTTCTTTGCTTACCTGCTTAGGGAGGACACACCACTTGCTGGATGTTGGAGCCCTAATGGAGTGCTCGCCGTCATTTTTGGAACATTGGGGCTTGAAAAGGTCAATCCGGGAGAGGCAGCCCCTGGTGCAGCCCGTTCAAAATGAAGTATGCAGGGCGCAGGGGAAAGTGGCTATGGCAGAGAATCCCCACTCCACATACCAAAACCTCACTCAGCATGGAATAAAATGGAACGGCGGAGCTTTAATCCTTGATAAACATAAAGGCAGCTTATGTCATCTGTTTGACCCGGGGGGACCTAATCTGATGCATCGAGCCCCATTCTCCCTGCGCTTTGCCCCCTGTGAACTTCGCTCTGGTATCGGATAGAATTTATAGACACGGCAGGGTTTTAGTCAAGATGGAGGACATTTCATACCTGCTATTTGACCCTGGCGACCCGCGGAGAGGAGTGTGTGTGCCGGGACTGTGAACTGCATCAGATTGGGGATCGGTTTATCTTGATGCGAGGTATGGGTTCTCTTTCAACAAGACTGATGTTTGACGGATATTCATTGGGAGCTAACCTTATGGGAATTCCCATAGCAAAGTTTTGTTTTTTGTTTTTCTTCTCCCTTATATGGTTTGATGTTGCTATCTTTTCACTCTGCCATATACCAGTGCATGTTTGCAGCACTAAGCCGGGACTGCGCCTGTTTAGTGTTGAAATAGATTTCTTGTTGCCTTTACACAAAAAGAGGCTTAATACATCCAATTAGTTATTGAGGTAATGTCTGCAATGGTTTTCTAAGCTCTTTCTTTGTAGGCTCAATTTTGCCATTTCTCTACCATAATGTAAAAGTGTATATATGTGTATAATCAAGCTGTGCCTATTTCGACCAGCCCCTACAATATGTTTCTATATCCTCATAATACTATGCTTAGTACAAGAATAGTACATCATTATTGGAGCTGCAACTAATGTTGTTATGTATGTAAAATAGGTGCAAGGATGCTAAGTTATTTAAAGGTAGGTTTACAGAGTCTCTTATCTATGCACTAGAGGTTAAAGTTATACCCAATACTGGTCCTCAATACTGTTTTATTAAAGAATTTCATTCAAGGGTCTACCCTCCCTTTTATCAAATAGTGACTACCCAATCCAGAGTTTATATATGCAAACTTCTTTATCCATAATGTCAATATTTCTCTCTACACTTGTAATATGAGTTATACCTACATAATAGTGCTGCAAATCCCAGTTGGTTATTATTTACAAATTGCAACCCATACTATGCACAATAATGCTTAATTACCATGTCTAAACTCTAATAGTACCCTGATTTTCAGAGTTTTAAAGATACCTATATACCTAACTAGAGCCTGCATCCCCTCACAGATGTAGGGAGGATCAAATCTTTATGTCAAGTAAACGCTGATTAGTACATAAATCTAATTCCACTAGATGCAACCGGGAATTAATAGAAATCCCTATACGCTAAACAAACATTTCTGAGATCAGCCCTGTTAGTCATATGTGTATATAGTATATTTCTCTTCTCTATGTTGCACCCCTACTACAAAATCAATGCAGTAAATATTGTTAACAGACTTTAGAGTGTTTCGGTTATCTCTCATTCTTTACAATCTTCTAACCATGCATTATTAACTAAATTTCAAGGTCCAAGAGTGACCGTATGTAACATTAGAGCTCCTCCTCTTATCCATTTAAATTACATAGGCCCATGAGTGGTCTGCTGATCTTTTGGAGGTGCACTAATCTCCTACATAAAATAGAAAATGAGGTTCCAACATTTATATTCAGTGTTTTGTACAATGGTACCGTATTGCCTTTCTAATTATATACTGTTATGTACATGGTAATTCAATACTTTCTTCATGAATGTAAAAGCTATACAAATATTACTGTACCCAATGTATATATGCCATTGAACTTTTGTTTATTGTTATATATTTACATAACCTCAATAAAAATCTTATAATAAAAAAAAATATATATAACAGAGTACACACACTCATAATAACACCATCTAATAAAAAATATTAAAAAAATATTTTACCCAAAAGTTATAAAGGCTCAAAGATATGAGGTCTCAGGTGTTTAAAAAAATAAATAAAAGGCAGGCAAAGGTATTTAACACAGAGATACATACATATACATGTCTAATGATGTTTAATTATGTGTGTATCTATATATATATACATGTCTAATGATGTTTATTTATGTGTATCTATACATATACATGTCTAATGATGTTTATTTATGTGTATCTATATATATACATGTCTAATGGTGTTTATTTATGTGTATCTATACATATACATGTCTAATGATGTTTATTTATGTGTATCTATACATATACATGTCTAATGATGTTTATTTATGTGTATCTATACATATACATGTCTAATGATGTTTATTTATGTGTATCTATACATATACATGTCTAATGATGTTTATTTATGTGTATCTATACATATACATGTCTAATGATGTTTATTTATGTGTGTATCTATATATATACATGTCTAATGGTGTTTAATTATGTGTGTATCTATATATATATATATATATATACATGTCTAATGATGTTTAATTATGTGTGTATCTATATATATATATATACATGTCTAATGATGTTTAATTATGTGTGTATCTATATATATATATATATATATATATACATGTCTAATGATGTTTAATTATGTGTGTATCTATATATATATATATACATGTCTAATGATGTTTAATTATGTGTGTATCTATATATATGTCTAATGATGTTTAATTATGTGTGTATCTATATATATATATATATATATATATATATACATGTCTAATGATGTTTATTTATGTGTATCTATATATATACATGTCTAATGTTGTTTATTTATGTGTATCTATACATATACATGTCTAATGGTGTTTATTTATGTGTATCTATACATATACATGTCTAATGGTGTTTATTTATGTGTATCTATACATATACATGTCTAATGGTGTTTATTTATGTGTATCTATACATATACATGTCTAATGATGTTTATTTATGTGTATCTATATATATACATGTCTAATGATGTTTATTTATGTGTATCTATACATATACATGTCTAATGATGTTTATTTATGTGTATCTATACATATACATGTCTAATGATGTTTATTTATGTGTATCTATACATATACATGTCTAATGGTGTTTATTTATGTGTATCTATACATATACATGTCTAATGGTGTTTATTTATGTGTATCTATACATATACATGTCTAATGATGTTTATTTATGTGTATCTATATATATACATGTCTAATGGTGTTTATTTATGTGTATCTATACATATACATGTCTAATGATGTTTATTTATGTGTATCTATACATATACATGTCTAATGATGTTTATTTATGTGTATCTATACATATACATGTCTAATGATGTTTATTTATGTGTATCTATACATATACATGTCTAATGATGTTTATTTATGTGTATCTATACATATACATGTCTAATGATGTTTATTTATGTGTGTATCTATATATATACATGTCTAATGGTGTTTAATTATGTGTGTATCTATATATATATATATATATATACATGTCTAATGATGTTTAATTATGTGTGTATCTATATATATACATGTCTAATGGTGTTTAATTATGTGTGTATCTATATATATATATATATACATGTCTAATGATGTTTATTTATGTGTATCTATATATATACATGTCTAATGGTGTTTATTTATGTGTATCTATACATATACATGTCTAATGATGTTTATTTATGTGTATCTATACATATACATGTCTAATGATGTTTATTTATGTGTATCTATACATATACATGTCTAATGATGTTTATTTATGTGTATCTATACATATACATGTCTAATGATGTTTATTTATGTGTATCTATACATATACATGTCTAATGATGTTTATTTATGTGTGTATCTATATATATACATGTCTAATGGTGTTTAATTATGTGTGTATCTATATATATATATATACATGTCTAATGATGTTTAATTATGTGTGTATCTATATATATATATATACATGTCTAATGATGTTTAATTATGTGTGTATCTATATATATATATATATATACATGTCTAATGATGTTTAATTATGTGTGTATCTATATATATATATATACATGTCTAATGATGTTTAATTATGTGTGTATCTATATATATATATATATATATATATATATATACATGTCTAATGATGTTTAATTATGTGTGTATCTATATATATATATATATATATATATATATACATGTCTAATGATGTTTATTTATGTGTATCTATATATATACATGTCTAATGTTGTTTATTTATGTGTATCTATACATATACATGTCTAATGGTGTTTATTTATGTGTATCTATACATATACATGTCTAATGGTGTTTATTTATGTGTATCTATACATATACATGTCTAATGGTGTTTATTTATGTGTATCTATACATATACATGTCTAATGATGTTTATTTATGTGTATCTATATATATACATGTCTAATGATGTTTATTTATGTGTATCTATACATATACATGTCTAATTATGTTTATTTATGTGTATCTATACATATACATGTCTAATGATGTTTATTTATGTGTATCTATACATATACATGTCTAATGGTGTTTATTTATGTGTATCTATACATATACATGTCTAATGGTGTTTATTTATGTGTATCTATACATATACATGTCTAATGATGTTTATTTATGTGTATCTATATATATACATGTCTAATGGTGTTTATTTATGTGTATCTATACATATACATGTCTAATGATGTTTATTTATGTGTATCTATACATATACATGTCTAATGATGTTTATTTATGTGTATCTATACATATACATGTCTAATGATGTTTATTTATGTGTATCTATACATATACATGTCTAATGGTGTTTATTTATGTGTATCTATACATATACATGTCTAATGATGTTTAACTATGTGTATCTATATATATACATGTCTAATGGTGTTTATTTATGTGTATCTATACATATACATGTCTAATGATGTTTATTTATGTGTATCTATACATATACATGTCTAATGATGTTTATTTATGTGTATCTATACATATACATGTCTAATGGTGTTTATTTATGTGTATCTATACATATACATGTCTAATGATGTTTATTTATGTGTATCTATATATATACATGTCTAATGGTGTTTATTTATGTGTATCTATACATATACATGTCTAATGATGTTTATTTATGTGTATCTATACATATACATGTCTAATGATGTTTATTTATGTGTGTATCTATATATATACATGTCTAATGATGTTTATTTATGTGTATCTATACATATACATGTCTAATGATGTTTATTTATGTGTATATATACATATACATGTCTAATGATGTTTATTTATGTGTATCTATACATATACATGTCTAATGGTGTTTATTTATGTGTGTATCTATATATATACATGTCTAATGATGTTTATTTATGTGTGTATCTATATATATACATGTCTAATGATGTTTATTTATGTGTATCTATACATATACATGTCTAATGATGTTTATTTATGTGTGTATCTATATATATACATGTCTAATGGTGTTTAATTATGTGTGTATCTATATATATATATATATATATATATACATGTCTAATGATGTTTAATTATGTGTGTATCTATATATATATATATATACATGTCTAATGATGTTTAATTATGTGTGTATCTATATATATATATATATACATGTCTAATGGTGTTTAATTATGTGTGTATCTATATATATACATGTCTAATGGTGTTTATTTATGTGTATCTATATATATATATATATATATATATATATATATATATACATGTCTAATGATGTTTAATTATGTGTGTATCAATATATATATATATACATGTCTAATGATGTTTAATTATGTGTGTATTTATATATATACATGTCTAATGGTGTTTATTTATGTGTATCTATATATATATATATATATATATATATATATATATATATATATATATATATATACATGTCTAATGATGTTTAATTATGTGTGTATCAATATATATATATATACATGTCTAATGATGTTTATTTATGTGTATCTATACATATACATGTCTAATGATGTTTATTTATGTGTGTATCTATATATATACATGTCTAATGGTGTTTAATTATGTGTGTATCTATATATATATATATACATGTCTAATGATGTTTAATTATGTGTGTATCTATATATATATATATACATGTCTAATGATGTTTAATTATGTGTGTATCTATATATATATATACATGTCTAATGATGTTTAATTATGTGTGTATCTATATATATATATATATACATGTCTAATGATGTTTAATTATGTGTGTATCTATATATATATATATATATATATATATATATATATACATGTCTAATGATGTTTAATTATGTGTGTATCTATATATATATATATATATATATATATATACATGTCTAATGATGTTTATTTATGTGTATCTATATATATATACATGTCTAATGATGTTTATTTATGTGTATCTATACATATACATGTCTAATGGTGTTTATTTATGTGTATCTATACATATACATGTCTAATGGTGTTTATTTATGTGTATCTATACATATACATGTCTAATGGTGTTTATTTATGTGTATCTATACATATACATGTCTAATGATGTTTATTTATGTGTATCTATATATATATACATGTCTAATGATGTTTATTTATGTGTATCTATACATATACATGTCTAATGATGTTTATTTATGTGTATCTATACATATACATGTCTAATGATGTTTATTTATGTGTATCTATACATATACATGTCTAATGGTGTTTATTTATGTGTATCTATACATATACATGTCTAATGGTGTTTATTTATGTGTATCTATACATATACATGTCTAATGATGTTTATTTATGTGTATCTATATATATACATGTCTAATGGTGTTTATTTATGTGTATCTATACATATACATGTCTAATGATGTTTATTTATGTGTATCTATACATATACATGTCTAATGGTGTTTATTTATGTGTATCTATACATATACATGTCTAATGATGTTTAACTATGTGTATCTATACATATACATGTCTAATGGTGTTTATTTATGTGTATCTATACATATACATGTCTAATGATGTTTATTTATGTGTATCTATACATATACATGTCTAATGATGTTTATTTATGTGTATCTATACATATACATGTCTAATGGTGTTTATTTATGTGTATCTATACATATACATGTCTAATGATGTTTATTTATGTGTATCTATATATATACATGTCTAATGGTGTTTATTTATGTGTATCTATATATATACATGTCTAATGATGTTTATTTATGTGTATCTATACATATACATGTCTAATGATGTTTATTTATGTGTGTATCTATATATATACATGTCTAATGATGTTTATTTATGTGTATCTATACATATACATGTCTAATGATGTTTATTTATGTGTATCTATACATATACATGTCTAATGATGTTTATTTATGTGTATCTATACATATACATGTCTAATGGTGTTTATTTATGTGTGTATCTATATATATACATGTCTAATGATGTTTATTTATGTGTGTATCTATATATATACATGTCTAATGATGTTTATTTATGTGTATCTATACATATACATGTCTAATGATGTTTATTTATGTGTGTATCTATATATATACATGTCTAATGGTGTTTAATTATGTGTGTATCTATATATATATATATACATGTCTAATGATGTTTAATTATGTGTGTATCTAGATATATATATATATACATGTCTAATGATGTTTAATTATGTGTGTATCTATATATATATACATGTCTAATGGTGTTTAATTATGTGTGTATCTATATATATACATGTCTAATGGTGTTTATTTATGTGTATCTATATATATATATATATACATGTCTAATGATGTTTAATTATGTGTGTATCTATATATATATATATATATATATACATGTCTAATGATGTTTAATTATGTGTGTATCTATATATATATATACATGTCTAATGATGTTTAATTATGTGTGTATCTATATATATATATATATATATATATATATATATATACATGTCTAATGATGTTTAATTATGTGTGTATCTATATATATATATATATATACATGTCTAATGATGTTTAATTATGTGTGTATCTATATATATATATATATATATATACATGTCTAATGATGTTTATTTATGTGTATCTATACATATACATGTCTAATGATGTTTATTTATGTGTATCTATACATATACATGTCTAATGGTGTTTATTTATGTGTATCTATACATACACATGTCTAATGATGTTTATTTAAGTGTATCTATACATATACATGTCTAATGGTGTTTATTTATGTGTATCTATACATATACATGTCTAATGGTGTTTATTTATGTGTATCTATACATATACATGTCTAATGGTGTTTATTTAAGTGTATCTATACATATACATGTCTAATGGTGTTTATTTATGTGTATCTATACATATACATGTCTAATGGTGTTTATTTATGTGTATCTATACATATACATGTCTAATGGTGTTTATTTATGTGTATCTATACATATACATGTCTAATGGTGTTTATTTATGTGTATCTATACATATACATGTCTAATGGTGTTTATTTATGTGTATCTATACATATACATGTCTAATGATGTTTATTTATGTGTATCTATATATATACATGTCTAATGGTGTTTATTTATGTGTATCTATACATATACATGTCTAATGGTGTTTATTTATGTGTATCTATATATATACATGTCTAATGGTGTTTATTTATGTGTATCTATACATATACATGTCTAATGGTGTTTATTTATGTGTATCTATACATATACATGTCTAATGGTGTTTATTTATGTGTATCTATACATATACATGTCTAATGGTGTTTATTTATGTGTATCTATACATATACATGTCTAATGGTGTTTATTTATGTGTATCTATACATATACATGTCTAATGGTGTTTATTTATGTGTATCTATACATATACATGTCTAATGGTGTTTATTTATGTGTATCTATACATATACATGTCTAATGGTGTTTATTTATGTGTATCTATACATATACATGTCTAATGATGTTTATTTATGTGTATCTATACATATACATGTCTAATGGTGTTTATTTATGTGTATCTATACATATACATGTCTAATGATGTTTATTTATGTGTGTATCTATATATATATACATGTCTAATGGTGTTTATTTATGTGTGTATCTATATATATATACATGTCTAATGATGTTTATTTATGTGTATCTATACATATACATGTCTAATGATGTTTATTTATGTGTATCTATACATATACATGTCTAATGGTGTTTATTTATGTGTATCTATACATATACATGTCTAATGATGTTTATTTATGTGTATCTATACATATACATGTCTAATGATGTTTATGTGTGTATCTATATATATACATGTCTAATGGTGTTTATTTATGTGTATCTATATATATACATGTCTAATGGTGTTTATTTATGTGTATCTATACATATACATGTCTAATGGTGTTTATTTATGTGTATCTATACATATACATGTCTAATGGTGTTTATTTATGTGTATCTTTACATATACATGTCTAATGGTGTTTATTTATGTGTATCTATACATATACATGTCTAATGGTGTTTATTTATGTGTATCTATACATATACATGTCTAATGGTGTTTATTTATGTGTATCTATACATATACATGTCTAATGGTGTTTATTTATGTGTATCTATATATATACATGTCTAATGGTGTTTATTTATGTGTATCTATACATATACATGTCTAATGGTGTTTATTTATGTGTATCTATACATATACATGTCTAATGGTGTTTATTTATGTGTATCTATACATATACATGTCTAATGATGTTTATTTATGTGTATCTATACATATACATGTCTAATGGTGTTTATTTATGTGTATCTATACATATACATGTCTAATGATGTTTATTTATGTGTATCTATATATATACATGTCTAATGGTGTTTATTTATGTGTATCTATACATATACATGTCTAATGGTGTTTATTTATGTGTATCTATATATATACATGTCTAATGGTGTTTATTTATGTGTATCTATACATATACATGTCTAATGGTGTTTATTTATGTGTATCTATACATATACATGTCTAATGGTGTTTATTTATGTGTATCTATACATATACATGTCTAATGGTGTTTATTTATGTGTATCTATACATATACATGTCTAATGGTGTTTATTTATGTGTATCTATACATATACATGTCTAATGGTGTTTATTTATGTGTATCTATACATATACATGTCTAATGGTGTTTATTTATGTGTATCTATACATATACATGTCTAATGGTGTTTATTTATGTGTATCTATATATATACATGTCTAATGGTGCTTATTTATGTGTATCTATACATATACATGTCTAATGGTGTTTATTTATGTGTATCTATACATATACATGTCTAATGATGTTTATTTATGTGTATCTATACATATACATGTCTAATGGTGTTTATTTATGTGTATCTATACATATACATGTCTAATGATGTTTATTTATGTGTGTATCTATATATATATACATGTCTAATGGTGTTTATTTATGTGTGTATCTATATATATATACATGTCTAATGATGTTTATTTATGTGTATCTATACATATACATGTCTAATGATGTTTATTTATGTGAATCTATACATATACATGTCTAATGATGTTTATTTATGTTTTTCTATACATATACATGTCTAATGGTGTTTATTTATGTGTATCTATACATATACATGTCTAATGGTGTTTATTTATGTGTATCTATACATATACATGTCTAATGGTGTTTATTTATGTGTATCTATACATATACATGTCTAATGGTGTTTATTTATGTGTATCTATATATATACATGTCTAATGGTGTTTATTTATGTGTATCTATACATATACATGTCTAATGGTGTTTATTTATGTGTATCTATACATATACATGTCTAAAGATGTTTATTTATGTGTATCTATACATATACATGTCTAATGGTGTTTATTTATGTGTATCTATACATATACATGTCTAATGATGTTTATTTATGTGTGTATCTATATATATATACATGTCTAATGGTGTTTATTTATGTGTGTATCTATATATATACATGTCTAATGATGTTTATTTATGTGTATCTATACATATACATGTCTAATGATGTTTATTTATGTGTATCTATACATATACATGTCTAATGATGTTTATTTATGTTTTTCTATACATATACATGTCTAATGGTGTTTATTTATGTGTATCTATACATATACATGTCTAATGATGATTATTTATGTGTATCTATACATATACATGTCTAATGATGTTTATGTGTGTATCTATATATATACATGTCTAATGGTGTTTATTTATGTGTATCTATATATATATACATGTCTAATGGTGTTTATTTATGTGTATCTATACATATACATGTCTAATGGTGTTTATTTATGTGTATCTATACATATACATGTCTAATGGTGTTTATTTATGTGTATCTTTACATATACATGTCTAATGGTGTTTATTTATGTGTATCTATACATATACATGTCTAATGATGTTTATGTGTGTATCTATATATATACATGTCTAATGGTGTTTATTTATGTGTATCTATATATATACATGTCTAATGGTGTTTATTTATGTGTATCTATACATATACATGTCTAATGGTGTTTATTTATGTGTATCTATACATATACATGTCTAATGGTGTTTATTTATGTGTATCTTTACATATACATGTCTAATGGTGTTTATTTATGTGTATCTATACATATACATGTCTAATGGTGTTTATTTATGTGTATCTATACATATACATGTCTAATGGTGTTTATTTATGTGTATCTATACATATACATGTCTAATGGTGTTTATTTATGTGTATCTATATATATACATGTCTAATGGTGTTTATTTATGTGTATCTATACATATACATGTCTAATGGTGTTTATTTATGTGTATCTATACATATACATGTCTAATGGTGTTTATTTATGTGTATCTATACATATACATGTCTAATGATGTTTATTTATGTGTATCTATACATATACATGTCTAATGGTGTTTATTTATGTGTATCTATACATATACATGTCTAATGATGTTTATTTATGTGTATCTATATATATACATGTCTAATGGTGTTTATTTATGTGTATCTATACATATACATGTCTAATGGTGTTTATTTATGTGTATCTATATATATACATGTCTAATGGTGTTTATTTATGTGTATCTATACATATACATGTCTAATGGTGTTTATTTATGTGTATCTATACATATACATGTCTAATGGTGTTTATTTATGTGTATCTATACATATACATGTCTAATGGTGTTTATTTATGTGTATCTATACATATACATGTCTAATGGTGTTTATTTATGTGTATCTATACATATACATGTCTAATGGTGTTTATTTATGTGTATCTATACATATACATGTCTAATGGTGTTTATTTATGTGTATCTATACATATACATGTCTAATGGTGTTTATTTATGTGTATCTATATATATACATGTCTAATGGTGCTTATTTATGTGTATCTATACATATACATGTCTAATGGTGTTTATTTATGTGTATCTATACATATACATGTCTAATGATGTTTATTTATGTGTATCTATACATATACATGTCTAATGGTGTTTATTTATGTGTATCTATACATATACATGTCTAATGATGTTTATTTATGTGTGTATCTATATATATATACATGTCTAATGGTGTTTATTTATGTGTGTATCTATATATATATACATGTCTAATGATGTTTATTTATGTGTATCTATACATATACATGTCTAATGATGTTTATTTATGTGAATCTATACATATACATGTCTAATGATGTTTATTTATGTTTTTCTATACATATACATGTCTAATGGTGTTTATTTATGTGTATCTATACATATACATGTCTAATGGTGTTTATTTATGTGTATCTATACATATACATGTCTAATGGTGTTTATTTATGTGTATCTATACATATACATGTCTAATGGTGTTTATTTATGTGTATCTATATATATACATGTCTAATGATGTTTATTTATGTGTATCTATACATATACATGTCTAATGGTGTTTATTTATGTGTATCTATACATATACATGTCTAAAGATGTTTATTTATGTGTATCTATACATATACATGTCTAATGGTGTTTATTTATGTGTATCTATACATATACATGTCTAATGATGTTTATTTATGTGTGTATCTATATATATATACATTTCTAATGGTGTTTATTTATGTGTGTATCTATATATATACATGTCTAATGATGTTTATTTATGTGTATCTATACATATACATGTCTAATGATGTTTATTTATGTGTATCTATACATATACATGTCTAATGATGTTTATGTGTGTATCTATATATATATACATGTCTAATGATGTTTATTTATGTGTATCTATACATATACATGTCTAATGATGTTTATTTATGTGTATCTATACATATACATGTCTAATGGTGTTTATTTATGTGTATCTATACATATACATGTCTAATGATGTTTATTTATGTGTATCTATACATATACATGTCTAATGATGTTTATGTGTGTATCTATATATATACATGTCTAATGGTGTTTATTTATGTGTATCTATATATATACATGTCTAATGGTGTTTATTTATGTGTATCTATACATATACATGTCTAATGGTGTTTATTTATGTGTATCTATACATATACATGTCTAATGGTGTTTATTTATGTGTATCTTTACATATACATGTCTAATGGTGTTTATTTATGTGTATCTATACATATACATGTCTAATGGTGTTTATTTATGTGTATCTATACATATACATGTCTAATGGTGTTTATTTATGTGTATCTATACATATACATGTCTAATGGTGTTTATTTATGTGTATCTATATATATACATGTCTAATGGTGTTTATTTATGTGTATCTATACATATACATGTCTAATGGTGTTTATTTATGTGTATCTATACATATACATGTCTAATGGTGTTTATTTATGTGTATCTATACATATACATGTCTAATGATGTTTATTTATGTGTATCTATACATATACATGTCTAATGGTGTTTATTTATGTGTATCTATACATATACATGTCTAATGATGTTTATTTATGTGTATCTATATATATACATGTCTAATGGTGTTTATTTATGTGTATCTATACATATACATGTCTAATGGTGTTTATTTATGTGTATCTATATATATACATGTCTAATGGTGTTTATTTATGTGTATCTATACATATACATGTCTAATGGTGTTTATTTATGTGTATCTATACATATACATGTCTAATGGTGTTTATTTATGTGTATCTATACATATAAATGTCTAATGGTGTTTATTTATGTGTATCTATACATATACATGTCTAATGGTGTTTATTTATGTGTATCTATACATATACATGTCTAATGGTGTTTATTTATGTGTATCTATACATATACATGTCTAATGGTGTTTATTTATGTGTATCTATACATATACATGTCTAATGGTGTTTATTTATGTGTATCTATATATATACATGTCTAATGGTGCTTATTTATGTGTATCTATACATATACATGTCTAATGGTGTTTATTTATGTGTATCTATACATATACATGTCTAATGATGTTTATTTATGTGTATCTATACATATACATGTCTAATGGTGTTTATTTATGTGTATCTATACATATACATGTCTAATGATGTTTATTTATGTGTGTATCTATATATATATACATGTCTAATGGTGTTTATTTATGTGTGTATCTATATATATATACATGTCTAATGATGTTTATTTATGTGTATCTATACATATACATGTCTAATGATGTTTATTTATGTGAATCTATACATATACATGTCTAATGATGTTTATTTATGTTTTTCTATACATATACATGTCTAATGGTGTTTATTTATGTGTATCTATACATATACATGTCTAATGGTGTTTATTTATGTGTATCTATACATATACATGTCTAATGGTGTTTATTTATGTGTATCTATACATATACATGTCTAATGGTGTTTATTTATGTGTATCTATATATATACATGTCTAATGGTGTTTATTTATGTGTATCTATACATATACATGTCTAATGGTGTTTATTTATGTGTATCTATACATATACATGTCTAAAGATGTTTATTTATGTGTATCTATACATATACATGTCTAATGGTGTTTATTTATGTGTATCTATACATATACATGTCTAATGATGTTTATTTATGTGTGTATCTATATATATATACATGTCTAATGGTGTTTATTTATGTGTGTATCTATATATATACATGTCTAATGATGTTTATTTATGTGTATCTATACATATACATGTCTAATGATGTTTATTTATGTGTATCTATACATATACATGTCTAATGATGTTTATTTATGTTTTTCTATACATATACATGTCTAATGGTGTTTATTTATGTGTATCTATACATATACATGTCTAATGATGATTATTTATGTGTATCTATACATATACATGTCTAATGATGTTTATGTGTGTATCTATATATATACATGTCTAATGGTGTTTATTTATGTGTATCTATATATATATACATGTCTAATGGTGTTTATTTATGTGTATCTATACATATACATGTCTAATGGTGTTTATTTATGTGTATCTATACATATACATGTCTAATGGTGTTTATTTATGTGTATCTTTACATATACATGTCTAATGGTGTTTATTTATGTGTATCTATACATATACATGTCTAATGATGTTTATGTGTGTATCTATATATATACATGTCTAATGGTGTTTATTTATGTGTATCTATATATATACATGTCTAATGGTGTTTATTTATGTGTATCTATACATATACATGTCTAATGGTGTTTATTTATGTGTATCTATACATATACATGTCTAATGGTGTTTATTTATGTGTATCTTTACATATACATGTCTAATGGTGTTTATTTATGTGTATCTATACATATACATGTCTAATGGTGTTTATTTATGTGTATCTATACATATACATGTCTAATGGTGTTTATTTATGTGTATCTATACATATACATGTCTAATGGTGTTTATTTATGTGTATCTATATATATACATGTCTAATGGTGTTTATTTATGTGTATCTATACATATACATGTCTAATGGTGTTTATTTATGTGTATCTATACATATACATGTCTAATGGTGTTTATTTATGTGTATCTATACATATACATGTCTAATGATGTTTATTTATGTGTATCTATACATATACATGTCTAATGGTGTTTATTTATGTGTATCTATACATATACATGTCTAATGATGTTTATTTATGTGTATCTATATATATACATGTCTAATGGTGTTTATTTATGTGTATCTATACATATACATGTCTAATGGTGTTTATTTATGTGTATCTATATATATACATGTCTAATGGTGTTTATTTATGTGTATCTATACATATACATGTCTAATGGTGTTTATTTATGTGTATCTATACATATACATGTCTAATGGTGTTTATTTATGTGTATCTATACATATACATGTCTAATGGTGTTTATTTATGTGTATCTATACATATACATGTCTAATGGTGTTTATTTATGTGTATCTATACATATACATGTCTAATGGTGTTTATTTATGTGTATCTATACATATACATGTCTAATGGTGTTTATTTATGTGTATCTATACATATACATGTCTAATGGTGTTTATTTATGTGTATCTATATATATACATGTCTAATGGTGCTTATTTATGTGTATCTATACATATACATGTCTAATGGTGTTTATTTATGTGTATCTATACATATACATGTCTAATGATGTTTATTTATGTGTATCTATACATATACATGTCTAATGGTGTTTATTTATGTGTATCTATACATATACATGTCTAATGATGTTTATTTATGTGTGTATCTATATATATATACATGTCTAATGGTGTTTATTTATGTGTGTATCTATATATATATACATGTCTAATGATGTTTATTTATGTGTATCTATACATATACATGTCTAATGATGTTTATTTATGTGAATCTATACATATACATGTCTAATGATGTTTATTTATGTTTTTCTATACATATACATGTCTAATGGTGTTTATTTATGTGTATCTATACATATACATGTCTAATGGTGTTTATTTATGTGTATCTATACATATACATGTCTAATGGTGTTTATTTATGTGTATCTATATATATACATGTCTAATGGTGTTTATTTATGTGTATCTATACATATACATGTCTAATGGTGTTTATTTATGTGTATCTATACATATACATGTCTAAAGATGTTTATTTATGTGTATCTATACATATACATGTCTAATGGTGTTTATTTATGTGTATCTATACATATACATGTCTAATGATGTTTATTTATGTGTGTATCTATATATATATACATGTCTAATGGTGTTTATTTATGTGTGTATCTATATATATACATGTCTAATGATGTTTATTTATGTGTATCTATACATATACATGTCTAATGATGTTTATTTATGTGTATCTATACATATACATGTCTAATGATGTTTATTTATGTTTTTCTATACATATACATGTCTAATGGTGTTTATTTATGTGTATCTATACATATACATGTCTAATGATGATTATTTATGTGTATCTATACATATACATGTCTAATGATGTTTATGTGTGTATCTATATATATACATGTCTAATGGTGTTTATTTATGTGTATCTATATATATATACATGTCTAATGGTGTTTATTTATGTGTATCTATACATATACATGTCTAATGGTGTTTATTTATGTGTATCTATACATATACATGTCTAATGGTGTTTATTTATGTGTATCTTTACATATACATGTCTAATGGTGTTTATTTATGTGTATCTATACATATACATGTCTAATGGTGTTTATTTATGTGTATCTATACATATACATGTCTAATGGTGTTTATTTATGTGTATCTATATATATACATGTCTAATGGTGTTTATTTATGTGTATCTATACATATACATGTCTAATGGTGTTTATTTATGTGTATCTATACATATACATGTCTAATGATGTTTATTTATGTGTATCTATACATATACATGTCTAATGGTGTTTATTTATGTGTATCTATACATATACATGTCTAATGATGTTTATTTATGTGTGTATCTATATATATACATGTCTAATGGTGTTTATTTATGTGTGTATCTATATATATACATGTCTAATGATGTTTATTTATGTGTATCTATACATATACATGTCTAATGATGTTTATTTATGTGTATCTATACATATACATGTCTAATGATGTTTATTTATGTGTATCTATACATATACATGTCTAATGGTGTTTATTTATGTGTATCTATACATATACATGTCTAATGGTGTTTATTTATGTGTATCTATACATATACATGTCTAATGGTGTTTATTTATGTGTATCTATACATATACATGTCTAATGGTGTTTATTTATGTGTATCTATATATATACATGTCTAATGGTGTTTATGTGTGTATCTATATATATACATGTCTAATGGTGTTTATTTATGTGTATCTATACATATACATGTCTAATGGTGTTTATTTATGTGTATCTATACATATACATGTCTAATGGTGTTTATTTATGTGTATCTATACATATACATGTCTAATGGTGTTTATTTATGTGTATCTATACATATACATGTCTAATGATGTTTATTTATGTGTGTATCTATATATATACATGTCTAATGGTGTTTATTTATGTGTATCTATACATATACATGTCTAATGGTGTTTATTTATGTGTGTATCTACATATATACATGTCTAATGATGTTTATTTATGTGTGTATCTATATATATATACATGTCTAATGATGTTTATTTATGTGTGTATCTATATACATATACATGTCTAATGATGTTTAATTATGTGTATCTATACATATACATGTCTAATGGTGTTTATTTATGTGTATCTATACATATACATGTCTAATGGTGTTTATTTATGTGTGTATCTATATATATACATGTCTAATGATGTTTATTTATGTGTGTATCTATACATATACATGTCTAATGATGTTTATTTATGTGTGTATCTATATATATACATGTCTAATGGTGTTTATTTATGTGTGTATCTATATATATACATGTCTAATGGTGTTTATTTATGTGTATCTATATATATACATGTCTAATGGTGTTTATTTATGTGTGTATCTATATATATACATGTCTAATGGTGTTTATTTATGTGTATCTATACATATACATGTCTAATGGTGTTTATTTATGTGTGTATCTATATATATATACATGTCTAATGGTGTTTATTTATGTGTATCTATATATATACATGTCTAATGATGTTTATTTATGTGTATCTATACATATACATGTCTAATGATGTTTATTTATGTGTATCTATACATATACATGTCTAATGATGTTTATTTATGTGTATCTATATATATACATGTCTAATGATGTTTATTTATGTGTATCTATACATATACATGTCTAATGATGTTTATTTATGTGTATCTATACATATACATGTCTAATGATGTTTATTTATGTGTATCTATACATATACATGTCTAATGATGTTTATTTATGTGTATCTATACATATACATGTCTAATGATGTTTATTTATGTGTATCTATACATATACATGTCTAATGATGTTTATTTATGTGTATCTATACATATACATGTCTAATGGTGTTTATTTATGTGTATCTATATATATACAGGGCTCAAAATTTCCACTAGCCAACTAGCCATTGGTGAGTGAAAACGTAACAGTGGCAAGTGAAAGTTAGTGACTTATGTTGGGCTACCTGCTACAAAAATGATTATATATCCATAAAAGGGCAAGGATATTATATTCCAGGGCTATAGGGACCTCATTAGTGCTTAGACTGTTACATCTGAGAGGGTAAACAGGGACAGAGAGAGATTGGAGAGAAAAAGTGAAAGTGGAGAAAAAAAAGAGTGAAGATAGAGGAGACAGAGTGAAAAGAAAAGATATGGAGGCCCATTTATGAAGCTCCGTATGGAGCTTGTGGGCCCGTGTTTCTGGCGAGTATTCAGACTCGCCAGAAACAGCAGTTATGAAGCAGCGGTCTAAAGACCGCTGCTCCATAACACTCTCCGCCTGCTCTGAGCAGGCGGCCAGGAATCGCCACAATTCAACCCGATCAAGTACGATCGGGTTGATTGACACCCCCCTGCTGGCGGCTGATTGGCCCCGAGTCTGCAGGGGGCAGCGTTGCACCAGCAGCTCTTGTGAGCTGTTAGTGCAATGCTGAATATGGAGAGCGTATTGCTCTCCGCATTCAGCGAGGACCTGCGGACCTGATCCGCAAGCGAGAAGGGAGTGGGTAAAAAAAAAAGATGGCAGTGGAGAAAGATAGATGAGAGATGATAATTATAAAAAAAATACAGGTCTGCTATGACCTCACATTAAAGGGGCTGAAAACTCAATTTTTTTCTTTCATAATTTAGAAAGAGCATGTGATTTCAAACAAATTTACTTCTATTATCCATTTTGCTTCATTCTCTTGATATTCTTTGCTGAAAAGCATATCTAGGTAGGCTTAGTAGCTGCTAATTGGTGGCTGCACATAGATGCTTCGTATGATTGGCTCACCCATGTGCATTGCTATTTCTTCAGCAAGGAATATCTAAAGAATGAAGCAAATTAGATAATAGAACTATATTGGAATGTTGTTTGAAATTGTATTCACTACCTGAATCATGAAAGAAAAATGTTGGGTTTAGTGTCCCCTTTAATGTCAGCACTCTCTCAGTTCAACATTTTTCTGTCCAGCTGTTGTCTTCCCCAGAACCTTAGTTACCTCTTAACGGTTAAGGGAAACTTTATTTATAACAGCATGGGTCTTGATGCGAGCGGCGAGACCGCGCTATTACACCCTCCCTATTGCTGACTTCTAGCGAGATTGTGCTATGAGAAAAGCAATCCCCATAGAAAGACCAGCGACGTACCGGATATGTCACTAGTGATTAAGGGGTTAATGTTGCTGCTATGCACTTAGTTTTGTTAATTTATTACTGTGTGTAGCATTACTTAATTTATGGTATAAAACAAACAATATTTTAAAAAAATACTTCACAATAAGGTATTTTACATTGGCTAAACATATTCATAGAGGAGGGTGGGTTAGTGGGTATGATATGGTATGGGTGGGTATTGGGAGGGATCAAAAGTGGTGAGTAACATTTTGGGCTGGCTAGTAGCTTCAGGCTTGAAATCTTGACACCTGATATATATATATTTATATATGTGAACAGATGTATGTATGTATTTATATGTGTACGTATGTATATACAGACATATATACACATATAAACACATAAATACACATGTACAGACATATATACACATATAAACACATAAATACACATGTACAGACATATATACACATATAAACACATAAGTACAAATGTACAAAATATAGACACATATAAAAGTACATTTGAGCCCTCTGCAAATAGTAAATGAAAACATGAAAAAACATATTTATGCAATATTCACAAAAGTATTCAACAAAAGTTTTCAGCTAATTATTTACAGTAAATATTTCACATTCCAATGTTCTGCACATAGCAGAATATGTTCTATTTCTAATGAGGTATTACTATATAGAATTGAATACCATTATATATATAAAGATGTATTTATGAATAAATCAAACATATTCTTCTATGTGAAGAACATTGGAATGTGAAATATTCATGTTTTCATGTTGGGTTAGCACACTTAAGAATCTGCGATCCGGTTTGTGTGCGAGTGCAGTGTTTTTACCCCCCACTTTTTTTTGCTACATTGACATCTATGGGGAATAGTTTATCACGCTTGCTATATTGTAAGTTTGGCTTTTTGCGCTCGTTGGATTAGTGCATGAGCGAAAAAAGTTTACTTTCAACTTGTAATACGAGCACAAGCCTGACGTGCGCTAAAAGCTTACTCCTAGATCAGTTAATTCTCCACTTGTAATCCGGCCCAATGTGTTGAGAAGTATAAAAAAATTAGATTATTTTTCCTTTTTATTTTAATTACTTATTTCTATTGAAAAACAAACAAAAATAATACGGAACTTCTCTCAGTTTCTGCTTATTTTAGAATAGTTGCCTAATTTAATGATAAAACCATAAAAGTTCTGACTAGAGCGTTTAGAACAAACTGACACATAATGTTGTTTATTAAAATAATAATACAAAATATACATTTTTTTTACATTTTTGTTGTATTATTCTCACATCATGATAATATACATTTAATAATTGCATATTCTGAATCTGCTGTGGCTGCTGTAAAAATAATATATAACTTGTGTGGGTTTCTCATTGAAAAATGACTTACAGTAGTGTTTAAATGTGAGCGCCATCTAAGGCTAGATTATGAGTTTTTTGTTCTATTGACTTCTATGGGGGAATAGATTATCATTAATGAAGAGAAGAAATCCAGATATCCAAATGAGTAAAACAAAGTCTTTATTGAATCCATTAAAAGATGAGGAAATACAGCAAACAGCAAATGACTGAAGGTGTAGAGGGCGCAGCACTGTATGGCTTACATGTTTCGGATAAACTCCGTAGTCATAGCCTGCAGTGATGTGCCACACACCTGTTAAAAAACCCTAAGAACAAATGTGATTGGCTTAAAAGTAAAAACCCGCCCTCATACTGAAAACAATCAGTGTTTAAACAACATTTATAACCTGTGTGGTAGACAGCACGTTCAGACTTAGCAAAGTTTAGACATATTCTGGTTACAATCTATAAGCTATAAAGGTATATAATAAGCATGTGCTGAAAAAACTGTAAAACCTTATATAAACAATGATAACATGTTAGATAATAAACCCTCAAATATGTATATAATCCATTATGCTAAGTGGGACCTAAAAATAAAAATACAATTATGGAAAGCAAAAACTTGGTTATTATTGTAATAAGTAGAAACCCTTGACAAATTAAAGGGTTAATTTCCTACTAAACAAGTATTTGTCTAATGGCCAATATTTACGGCAACATATTAATAAATGTCTAATAGAATACAATGGGGCACACATAAGGGGTATTAAGTAAAGCTTCTTATACCAATGAACCTAGTTAAAAAACCTTATTACATAGAAAAATTTAGTAGCAGGAACTGCGGCATATGTTGAAACATATCTGTTTGTGCATACAAAAATGCCCACTAGGGAAAAACAGAAGCGCGTACTAAGCTTATAGGCCTGCCTGTATTAGAGAACTCAATGTGAGCTGAGTGAAAACTATGACTGATCTTGTGTTACTGTGACTAAAAAGGAACACTACACAACAGAACCAAGACAGATACCAATTGAGGGAGCCCAGACCACAGACGAGATACAAATGACAGATTCCAGGATAGTGGGTATTGTTGTTAACCTCTCCAGCAAAACATTTAGCACTATGCAATATCATGTTTTAAATCGTGGTTTAAATTTTGCACCTACCAATGATTTTGACTTATTCAGAACTATTTTGGATGTGAATAAACTGATTCGGAACCTTACTCTCAAAAAACATTTTTCTGAACAGAGTAATGTTAACCAAATGGGTGATTATTCTGGTGTAACAGGCACTGATCCTATGAGCTTTTCTCAGTGTTGTGATGTAGTCACACTACAACAGCTTCAAATGGAAGCAGGGGTCGGTGAAGGAGACACCAGAAGGGGCCCTGCCTTTAAGAAACGTTCCACATTTTATCCCATCCAGAATAGAGGTCCAGTAATAGAAACATTTTATAATAGGATTGAGAGAGATGTGGTCTATCTTAAAGAACATAAATCTAGTTCAAAGTTTAATTTGTCCATGGCTGAGAAAAAGGCGCTTCTTTCCCTTAGGGATGACACCACCTTGGTCATCAAAAATTCTGATAAGGGGGGTATGGTGGTGATCATGGACAGGCAACAGTATGTAGGTGAGGCCCTTAGGCAACTACAACAACAACAGGATTACGCTTTTTGCCCAGGGACCCTACCAGCATTTCCAAGCTGAATTACAACAACTACTTGATGATGGTTTGGAATTAGGCGTTTTGGACCAATCCACCGCGACCTATCTCATCATCCAAAAACGCCTCTTTTTCACCACCTCCCGAAAACACACAAAACACTGGATTCAGTCCAAGGTAGACCAATCGTGAGTGGTGTTGATTCCCTATTAGGTAATCTATTTGAATGGTTAGATTGTATATTACAACCATTGGTATTGGCCCTCCATTCTCATGTTAGGGACACCAAACATATTCTCAACATCTTGGAGAATGTGGATTGGACACCGTCTTCTAAGTGGCTGACAATTGACGCGGTCTCCCTTTACTCTAGTATCCCCCACTCCAAGGGGTTAGAAGCTATTCAATTCTTCCTGGAAAGGTACACAGATTTTTCTGTCACGTATATTGGCTTCATTCTCAGGGTCACCAGTTTCCTCCTGTTGCATAACTTCTTTAGATTTGAGGGGGTGTACTATCTCCAAAGATGTGGTACCGCCATGGGAGCGAAATTCACACCATCCTTTGCGAACTTGTTCCTGGGATGGTGGGAGTTTTACCACATATTTGGAGATGGTAACCCTTTTTTGCGATGTATCTCCTTTTTTAGGAGATACATAGATGATCTTCTCTTCATTTGGACTGGTGACTCTGAGACTGTCCAGTCTTTTGTTGATTATCTTAATGACAACAATGTTGGCGTTAAATTTACTTTTGAATTGCAGGATAGGTATATCAATTACTTAGATCTCACCTTGGAAGGTAGCATGACTGGGAGAATTAAATATACAATATACAGGAAACCCATTTCTGGTAATTCCCTCTTATTAGGAACCAGTTGTCATCCCAAGCATGTCCCCTTTGCCATTGCCAAGGGGGAATATATTAGGTTGAAAAGAAATTGTACGGATCAGTCTGAATTTGAAAAAGAGTCTGTGAACCTAGAGAAAAGACTTTTAGATAGACAGTATCCTGCGAAGGCTATCAGGAAGGCCAGGCAGCAGGTTCAGAACATTCCTAGACACAATATACTGGCCCCCAAAACAGGGGAGAAAAGCACACAACAGAATGTCACTTTCGTGACGACACATAGCGCCCAATACCCACAAATATGCAATATAGTACGAAAACATTTCCAGATACTACTGGCAGAAGACAATCTTGTAGATACTGTTCAAAAGGGACTTAGATGTTCATATCGTAAAAGCCCAACATTGGGCTCAATACTCTCTCCTACCTTACTCAGACTGACACAGAAAGAGAAAGGTTCTTGGCTCAAACACACTGGCATGTATAGATGCGGGCACCGCAAATGTAAACCTTGTGATTACGCAAGAATAACTAAGGATTACACCAGTGTAGTGACCAAAAAAACTTACATGATAAATTCTTGCATCATTTGTAGGACAGAGTCAATTATATATTTAATTGAATGCACTCTATGCAAAATCCAATATATAGGACTCACTTCCCGTGATCTCAATTCCCGCATTAGGGAACATTTATCTTCCTTTTCTATCAAAAGGGCCTCTACTCCTATTGTCCAACATTTTGGAACATACCATGATAATGATTTGACAGGTTTCAAATGGTGTGGCATTGAGAGGGTCACTATACCCACCAGGGGAGGTGACATTAATCAACTTCTTGCCAGACGTGAGGCATACTGGATTTTTACCATGGGCACATGTTTGCCAAATGGCTTAAATTCCAGGTATGATGTTATGAATTTGTGGGAGTAATACCACAATTTTCCTATTGGGTCCCTTTACTTTGTACGGTATACCTAATATATTTTCCTGTAGGTATTTTAGTCTATCTTTTTAGTCACAGTAACACAAGATCAGTCATAGTTTTCACTCAGCTCACATTGAGTTCTCTAATACAGGCAGGCCTATAAGCTTAGTAAGCGCTTTTGTTTTTCCCTAGTGGGCATTTTTGTATGCACAAACAGATATGTTTCAACATATGCCGCAGTTGCTGCTACTAAATTTTTCTATGTAATAAGGTTTTTTAACTAGGTTCATTGGTATAAGAAGCTTTACTTAATACCCCTTATGTGTGCCCCATTGTATTCTATTAGACATTTATTAATATGTTGCCGTAAATATTGGCCATTAGACAAATACTTGTTTAGTAGGAAATTAACCCTTTAATTTGTCAAGGGTGTCTACTTATTACAATAATAACCAAGTTTTTGCTTTCTATAATTGTATTTTTATTTTTAGGTCCCACTTAGCATAATGGATTATACACATATTTGAGGGTTTATTATCTAACATGTTATCATTGTTTATATAAGGTTTTACAGTTTTTTCAGCACATGCTTATTATATACCTTTATAGCTTATAGATTGTAACCAGAATATATCTAAACTTTGCTAAGTCTGAACGTGCTGTCTACCACACAGGTTATAAATGTTGTTTAAACACTGATTGTTTTCAGTATGAGGGCGGGTTTTTACTTTAAAGCCAATCACATTTGTTCTTAGGGTTTTTTAACAGGTGTGTGGCACATCACTGCAGGCTATGACTACGGTGTTTATCCGAAACATGTAAGCCATACAGTGCTGCGCCCTCTACACCTTCAGTAATTTGCTGTTTGCTGTATTTCCTCATCTTTTAATGGATTCAATAAAGACTTTGTTTTACTCATTTGGATAGCTGGATTTCTTTTCTTCATTAATTACCTTTTCCAGTCACCAGTCTATCCTACTTGCTGCTGTTGACTTGGAGCACCTGTGCGGCCGGGACTACTTACACGCCTTGGAGCTGCGGGACAACGGCATTTATCGCAGCGAGGTGGAGTTTCACTCTGGCCCCGATCGGAGGATACCCAGTGACGTAACGCCGGATAAATCCGGATGGAGGGCGGAGGAATCCCGCTACGGAGCGGTCTGAGAGCACGGACGCCAGCAATCTTCGGGGACAAGTTGAGGCAAGTGGTCTTCCATTAGGTCTCGTCCCGGATTGGATGCACAGCGTCAGAGCGTGTGAGCCCCAGAATACGGGGGAATCTTTCTCTGCCCTAATGCCCGGAGTTCACAGCTTTTACATTCTCTCACATTGGTGAGTCACTTTTCAATACGGCTGGGTTCTTATGTGGGGCTGTTTTCTCTGCAAGGCTGTACAGGTTTTTGCTCTTTGCCAAGATTACACTGTTTGCCATATTCTATCAATACTGTTGCATGCTTTTTGTGATACTGGGTTTCTCTTTATCTGTGACTGTTGGAATAGATTATCACTCACATACAATTTTCTAAGTTTATCTTTTAAAAACACATTGAGTTAGCACGCAAGCGCGAACAGTTTACTTTCAACTGGTAATACGAGCACAAAAATCATACTTCTAGCGGGGATAATGCTCGAGCGGGAGCTTTAAATAACACTCCACTTGTAATCTGGCCCTAAATCTCAAACCAGCTTAGCACATGGGTGTGAATGACTCAATAGTGAACAGTTTAAGGATTCCAATAGACTGGGGAAACATTTTGTTTCTTAGTTTCATCTATGAACTGACTCAAATCACGTTCTTGCTGGTATTTAGCTCAGAAAATAAAATCAACAAACTAGAGTGTTTTTTCAACTTAAAGAAGTCTGGTGGTTTTTAGGTGAACTGAAGGTGGAGACTGGATGGTCATGGAGTTCTGCCAAGCAATTTAAGAGTGAAATCATAATAATTCAGGGGTAGGAAATATGGTTTGTGTCTTGTTGGGAACTGGGTAGTTATGGAGTAGGGATTCAAACTTTTTTGCAGGGGGGTTAAGATATTTCTTACTGGTTTCTCTAAGACAATTGGATATGATGAGGTAGATTTATCAAGCAGCGGATGCTGCAAACTACCCCCGAAGTTAAGAAGCAGCGGTCATAAGACCTCTGCTCCTTAACTCCTCCGCCACCTCTGAAGTGGTGGACTGCAATCATCCCGATCAAATATGATTGGGTCGATTGATACCTCCTGATAGCGGCTGATTGGCCCCAAATGTGTAAGGGGCGGCTTTGCACAAGCATTTCACCAGTGTATGCTGTCGGCATTTTGTGATGTAGGGCGGAACATGATCTGCTACATCGAATCATGTCCGCCCGACATTTTATAAATCTACCCCAAAGAGTCTTTAAAATAGGAAGAATGAGCAGCAGGCAGAGCTCTGATTCAGAACAATATGTACTTGTGCAAAACAGAATTTTAAATTTCTTTCAACTTGAACCCATAATGTCCCTAGTGGATGAAAGTGAAATGGGACATCACACAACAGTCATGTGATCTATGGTCCACACTTGGACATCTGCTTGTATATCCTAATCTAGCTTTTAAACACACCTGCTCTAGAGAAGTCAATGACAATAGCTCATGAATAAGGAAATACCCAGAAGAAACACAATATAAAACTTTCACTCTTTATTTTATGCAAAACAAATAATTCCAATAAATAACAAAATTAAAAACAAAAATATAATAAATAAAAATACTGAATAACTCTACCAGAGAGTGTACACAATACTATGAATAAATTACATATCATACTTAAGGTAATACATTAGGAAAACAATACAGATGTATAAAATATATACAGTATCGTTTCTATCACAGGGAACATAAACATGTGGAAAACACTAAATTCATTATAAATTGCTGTTTTGTCACCAGCATGATTTTAGCTCCATTCTTTTCCATTTAAAATTCTGTCAAAGTCTTACAAAAAAAAAACCCCATGTCAGATTATAAAGAAATTTACATTTTGTTAAAATTCTTCTCCAGTTAATGGATGGACGAGCTTTGGTAATAAATGGCTGATGTGGTCTAACAGGAGTTAGGAATCTACAGCTGATCTGTGCTTGTGTTTCTTATTTTTCTTCCCATATTTGTGCACTTGGGGAGCAGATTCAGCGAACAGGGGGATTTTTTTCTCATTTTCGTTCCCAGTTACCAAGAATCTCAGGTCTTCAACCAACAGCCACAAAAGGTTCTGCAAAATGCCATGTTGTAAGCATTGTGCTGACACCTAAAAACAGACAAAAGCATAAAGCATTAAACACATCAAGCAACTAAAGTACATTGTTCAATTCTATAATCAATAAGTTTCAGTCTGATTAATATTTTTTCTCTATGTTGTAAATATAAAGTAGAATTTGCCTTGTTATTTAACATAGTAACACAGCAGATGATAAAAGATAAATGTCCTTAAAAAACAAAACTTTTAAGTGAAGGGTCAGTTATACCTTTAAAAATAACTCCCCATTTAACATAAACCCTATAC
The DNA here is from genome assembly GCF_027579735.1 of Bombina bombina. NCBI lineage: Eukaryota > Metazoa > Chordata > Amphibia > Anura > Bombinatoridae > Bombina > Bombina bombina. The sequence goes on from NW_026512696.1 coordinate 40,389, forward strand.
CTATTTCTAAGATATCTCATATTCATATAGTACTTCATGTGTTCTCTCTTTTATTTCCCAAAACTTGTGTGCCCCTTGCACGTGCCCTTACACTATGTAGTATGCAGCTCATACCGGCTAAATGACACTTACCGTGGCCACGTACTCAACCAAATGGTTTTGACAAGATGAAAGTATTGCAGAAGTGGGCTCACCTGTGTCCTGGAGGAAAAAACAAATATCTATAAGGTAAGAGAGACAATAACATATCAACTTTTCTATAACTTTATCTTTACATAATCTACATTAATATGATTGCGTGTCTATCTCTCTCTCTTTCTCTCTCTCAGTTTCTTTCTCTGTCCTCTGTCTCTGTCTGTCACTCTCTCTCTCTCTCTCTCTCTCTATATATATATATATATATATATATATATATATATATATAAATAAATATAAAGTAAACTCACTATATTGTAAATATAAAATCAAATAATTTATTATAGTGACGTTTCATGAACTAAGCTCCCCTTCCTAGGACAGTCTGAGGAAGGGGAGCTTAGTCCCCGAAACAAAATTATAATAAATTATTTCATACTTTATTTAAAATCTAATAAGTGCAGTGCCCATACTTTTTCTGAATATTTTTCTTCACACTTGCACCCTGGGAATCATTCTATATAATTAAGTGTGAGCACATTGCCCTCTTTGGATCTGATTTTATATATATATATATATATATATATATATATATATATATATATATATATATATATACTGTATGCCCCCTAATGCTTATACATTCTTGCAGTTTACAGAATGTGCGGCAGAGTAAATTAAACTTACACATGAGAGCAGATCTTCCTTGATAACAGAGAATGCTTCTAGGTTACGATGTACTAGATCTGAAGGGTAAGACTTGCTCTTGTATTCCAATACATCAACAGTTAATGACACCCTGTGTAGGGTAAGAATGAGTCTCTTGCTTCCCTAAAATAGCAAAAACATAGTGTGTGTTATACTACAGAGAAGATGACATAAGTTAAAATGGAATTATTCAACAGAATGCAAAAGGTATGGGCACTAATGGTAGTGTACACAGAAGGTTAAAGAATCATGGAAATATTATGTATTTATATAAATGTACTATGTTCCTATTATTTTATAATAATATTGTAACATAGTAGATGAGACTGAAAGACAACAGAAGTCCAACAAGTTCAACCTATACAGATCCTACCAGATTTACAATAAAAGCTCCAATTGAGTTTAACTTAATCCCATTACAAAAGGTGACCCATTTAACACAAGTAATCATATCCCTGAATTCTATTTAAGCCATTTTATATGTATCTAAGGGTATTGGCATTCATTACCTCCTTAGGCAATGAATTCCACAATTTAATTGCCTTTACAGTGATTTTTTTTTTTTTTTTACTTTGCGGGAGATTAAATCTCCTTTCCTCCAGCCTTAAATTGTGTCCATTTGTCAGAAACAATTTCCTTGGAATAAACAAAGCTTCCGACAACTCTGTATATGGGCCTTGAATCTTTATATATAAATTAATCATGTCACCTCTCAACCTTTTTCTAGAGACAACAGACCACTCCTACTAGCAATTATGTCTGGAGCAGAATACTCACCCAACCAAATGATCACAAGTATGTGATGCACGTGCAGAAATAAGGCACACATATTTAATAACTTCAAAACAGATTTAATATACCCTAAACATTTCGACTTTTAAAAGTTGGTTTTTACTAATGCCTAATCTCTAATACTTAAGTACTCTGCCAAAATCTGTTTTTTTTTCTGGATCAAAATGTAATCCTAATATTCCTTCTTTGGCTCCACTAACACTAATTACCACTAACCTTGGGAGGATAAACCTAATAGTGTCTGAACTATTATGCAGAGGACTGATAAGATGGTTTTCAGGTAGTGAAGGGGGGGGACATTTTCTGTTAAAAAAGTGTTAAAAAGTGAATAAGAAGATAAAATGCAGAAGGGATCAGGGATGTGAGTGATTCAGAGAAGATATCAGTTATAGAGTCAGTATAAGGAGAAAGTATATAGGTCTTATGTTGCTCTTACCTTAATGTCACACTCTGGGAAGTTCTTCAGTTGAAGTCCTGTTGAACATATCTTTTTAGTTTTAATTTCCTCCTGGTAGAAGCATAAAAGAATAAGCATGTTAGTATTAAAGGGACATTAAACATTAAATAAATACTAGATAGAATAATGCATTCAAAGAAAAGATTAGTCTGAGAATAACATGTAGATGTATTTTTAAAGTTTCATTAGTTGTTTAAATATTGACAAAATAAGTGTAAAGTTTTAGTGTCTATAAAACTATGGGAGCTGCCATGTTGTAACTTATGTTACCTTCTCTGCTGTGGCCAATTAGGGACAGTTATACATAGGTCACTAGAGTGTGCAGCCAATGGCTGTGTGGAATATAACAGTGTTCTGCACTTCCATTTCCAACAGCAACTGAAATGCTCACAATTTGAGAATGGAATTACAGGAAAAGGGGGAAAATAATTAATGAAAGTATATTGTAGAGTTTATATATATATATATATATATATATATATATATATATATATATACAGATTTTATCATTTTATTTTATAATGTTATCATTATCAAGTGTTTAATGTCCCTTTAAAGAAAAAATTCAAGCCGTATCAGACACTCACCAATATGAATAATGAAGCGGTTAGTGTTCCTCATTACATCACCTCTAACCAGTGTATTGTTCAGCATTACAAATATCATTAGTTACATTAATATCTTTGTGTGCACATCTGAATCTAATACACTACATATGGTACAGCTGTCTATCTGTAAACCAGTGCTAGATACACTGTCAGTAATACTCACATATTGCCTCTGCAGTTCACTTGCAGATTCCATCACACTGGGCAATAGGGATGAATATTTGGATAGATGGCATTTTGTCCCATGAGGAGCTCCTGTCACTGTCCCCAGCAGAAGGGCACTGAGTACTGATATAGCAGTTATTCTGATAAGAGTGTTCATCCTTAAAGGGAAAACAGAGCTTATTGTACAGATTGTATTCTATAAATGAATGTCTTCCATAGATATACACACAGCAGCCACAGTTTACTTATAAAATACAATAAGGCTCCTTACCTGATGTCTCAGAAATAGCTTCTCTGATACTGAGTTGGAAGGACCCATATTTCTTCCTTTATACCTAGATCTCCAGTTGAAAATTGAATTCATTTTCTGAATATCACAATTGTTTCTCCCGTCTTCCAGAGCTACTACTGAGTGAAAGTTACAGGAGACTCCAATGGGAAAACTTAAGAGCACTTTCAGTTTCAAGATTAACCAGGTGAAGAGCTGATGTCACATCTACAGGTACAGAAATTCTCAGGTTACACACTGACGGCCTTGATTTACTTTTTACAGACATTTTATCTATACACAGATAAGGAATTCCTGCTGTAATAAAACAAATCCTATCTTGTATAACCTGTAAACAGAGAAATGTATTCATTTTATACCTAGAACTCCAGCTGTAAAATCATTTTCTAAATCTGACAATTATTTTCTACTTCAGCCAGAGCAAAGTATCGGCCAATATAATGCCAGATTATGAGTGGAGCATTAACAGTTTCACAACTCCTTCAAAATGCCACAAGTGGGCGCCTTATGCAGGATGTACAAATTAAACAGAGCACCAGTGATTCGGGCGATAACTCTCCTGAGACAAGTGTTTTATAATTGGGATAAATTGCTTATCTTCTATTAAATTCCCATTATCTCCAATAGCCTTAAATGCTGAATTGACAGGGGGCTTAGACAATGCTGTTGGAGGAGGGAAATAAATAGCTAAATCAGTTCCAATTTGTTCACTTCAGGATAAACGTAAGCTGAAACCTAGATCCGAGTTGAAGGATATAGCAGGGAGAGTTTTACCAACTGGATTAAGTATTCACAATTATCACATCTACTGTAAACTTCCCCACATTGAGAAGATTCTTTTAGAGAACCAACTTATTTTGAAAAACCAGGCTTAACCAATATGCCAATGAGTGGAACGTTATCTATATGTAGGATATTATTAAGTGGTATGCAATGTATAACACTCCCTACATATAGCACATGCTGGACACAGAAATAAAGATAACCTATAGGCTTTAAACATTGGAAATGGGTAAACCAGTTCCAATTTGGTCACTTCTACATAAACATAAGCTGAAACCCGGATCCGAGTTGAAGGATATAACATGGGGAGTTTTCACCAACTGGATTAAATATACACAATTCTGCCATCTACTACAAACTTCCCCAAATAGAGAAGATTCTTTTAGAGAACCAACTGATTTTGAAAAACTATGCTTAGCCAACATCCCAATGAGCAAAACATTATCTATATATAGGATATTATTAAGTGATATGCAATGTAAAATACTACCTACATATACTACACACTAGACACAGGAATTAACAGAACCTATAGACTCTAAACATTATAATGAGTGGGACATTAGCTATATCTAGGAAATTATTAAGTGGTATGCAGTGTAAAACATTCCATACATGTGCTAGATGTTGGGCACAGGAATTAACAGCCTGTATACACTCCAAACTATGGAAGCAAATGTTCTATCAAACCCATAGATCTTCAGCCTCTTCTGAAATATTTGAGTTCAAAATCTTAACAAGATGTTATCTAACACCAAACAGAACAGGCTAAAGACTATTTACAAACAACACAATAGCCTTTGCTGTTGCGAGTGCAGAAAGATAAGAAACATGACACATATATGAAGGAAATGTGAGAAGATTAACATTTTATGGGAGGAGGTGAAAAAAATAGGGAAAACATTACTAGGAACAGAATATATATTACATATAACCAATGCACTTTTTAGTAATAAACTAGGCAAATTATGTAAAATCAGAATAGCAGTGTTTAAATAATAGTGAATAGTGCCAAGATCTCTTATTTCAAGGGCATGGAAATCTAATTTAATATCTACAAAACAGATATGGATAGTGATTGGATATGGATTTTACAAAAAAACTGAAACTGGATTTTTATCATTCTATGCAATTCTATTGGGAACAATTTAAATACATTCACACTATATAAGTAGAAATCCTCGCACGGAAACAGGGGTATCAAGCTCCATACGGAGCTTGATAAATCGCCCCCCTGTGAGCAATCTCACCCAGTCCTCCGGGAGTTTATGCACTGATCCTCCAGCACGGTACACCATTCAGACTCTGTTGAAAGAAACATCGCTTCACATACAAGGCTTTCCACAAGTATCACAGCCGTTTCAAAGGTACCGCTTGCATCAGCTCAGTCTGGTGTCTGATGTCACACACTGGCAACGCGTATTTCGGGCTTCCACTTGGGCTGTTGATCTGACTCTCTCACTATATGGCACGTGTCAAATCAGTTAAAAAAAAATTAGTAAAGTAGTACTTCAGTTCCATTTTAGCTAATAACTTTTTCATTTTAAAACTGAAATAACTAGGTACTGCTTTATAGTATATATGTGTATTTATGTATGTATATGTAGGTGAATATGTACATATATATGTGTCTATCTGTATGTATGTATATGGATGCATGTGTATATGTGTATGTATATATATGTTTATATGTGTGTTTATATGTGTATGTATACGTATGTATATGAATGTGTGTGTGTCTAATTGTATGTATATATGTGTGTATTTATGTATGTAGGTGTGTGTGTATATATATATATATATATATATATACATATATATATATATAGAGTCAGCAGTTTACAAAAAGATCTAATTTTACCTCAGGTCTTTAGCTACTAGTCTACATTTTTAAATGCAAGTCATGTTTGTCATGTGATCAGGGAGTTTTTGCTAAACTTAGCATCACTTTTAATTTTTACACGGCAGATAAATATTATGGGGTAGATTTATCAAGCTGCGGATGCTGCAATCTACCCCCCGATCGCTGGAAACAAGAAATAAGCAGCAGTCGCTGCTCCTTAACTCATCGCCGCCTATGAGGTGGCGGACCGCAACCATTCTGATCAGATACGAATGTGCAGGGGGCGGCATTGCACAAGCATTTCACTAAAAATGCTTGTGCAATGTTAAATGCAGACAGCGTAAGCTGTCGGCATTTAGCAATGTCGGGCGGACATGATAAATATAAATATACCCCATAGGGTTAGTTTTCTTGCTTTTCCCCAGTTTGTCTACAACTAACTAGGTGTCTTTTATTTATTTATTATTTTTTTTCTGGGTAAACCAAAATTCTCCAGTGGGGCATGCACTCCAGACGTGCATGTGCCCTTTGGCTTCAACCAGTTAGCACTTATTTAATATTTGCATTTTTATTTATTTTCTCTTTCCTAACATATATATTGTTTTTCTTGCTATTTCTAGATCTTTCTAAATCTGCATTAACATTTTTCTTTTGCAGCTTATTAGGTAATTGGAACCCAGTACCAGGCCCACTCGCTGAGGGCTTTCCTACCCTTCTCTCCCCCTCCCCACCCTTTGGTCACAACCTATAAGATAAATATGCTTACTCAATGAGCTTTGCATTCAGTATATTCCCTGGACTGAATAACACATTTTATTGACAAATTGCTGGCAGATAATTTGTGCCCCTTTTTGTAGGCGACACAGCCATGGTTATCATACTTCCCACTGACTGGATGATATGCACAAACCCCTTTACACCTTGGCTGCAGTACAATGTATAAATCAGGCTTCATTTGGTTTGTGTCTAACCAAGTCTAAAGGCCATTTCTCTTATATCTCTTTCTTTATCTCTCTGAAGTCTTTTCTGCTGCTGAATTCCTTTATCCCAGATGTCAGTTCTCTCCCTTCTACCTCTCTGGGGCAGAATTATTAAGTCCACCTTAGTGTTATATAGCGGTGTATCATGGGTTATAAGCATGGTCAATGAGGAAGTTATGCTCTGATATACTATGAAATGCGTCTGACCTGATTTGACCTGTGCTGCCTGTATTATCATATTATTTGCCTTTTCACCTGTTTTGTTATGATTTCCTATAAGATGGATTTGAAGTATTGAATTAAATCAGGTTTTCCTATGCTCTGAGTACTAAAGTCTTTCATCTCTACTGGGTGTGATGATTGTTGCTGTCTTTATTCGTTGGAGCGATGGTGGAACACTCTTTTCTCCGCACCAGTACAGCTGATCGAGTGTGATCACGTCAGTGTGATGTAAAGGAGGGTGTGTATTTCTACATGAAGATCACTGCAGGACACCGGATACCACATACAGCAAGTGTTTGAGCGCTTCCCTGGAGTTGCATTCATTGTATTCATTCCACCACAGGAGAGGGTAAGCTGCACGGACATTTATAAGTCTATTTTAGGACTATAATTAATGTGGTTCGGTTTAAGCGTGTATGCATGTGTTATAAGTTGTAGAACACCCTGAAGAAAAATATATACAAATCGGCACTCAGAGTTATTAACATACAGCTTTATAAGGCATATTGAGTTTAGACATGGCAGCTGGGGGATATGTTTTGCAGCAATTTGCTGAAGATATTAGTGACAGTGAAGATCTGGTTAGCACTGACACCATGGAACAGGAAGCCAACACTAATCTGGACAGTCTATTCTTTAAAATGGATACTTTGTTAAAGAAAGACTCTAGAATTGAAATGGATATAAAAAGTTTCCAGATGTACAAAAAGGCCCAGCGTATACCACATGGGATATGTATAAAAAAGTTTCCTTCCTTTCAGGTGACTAATCAGGTTTTCATTGACAAATGGAATAATAAAAGAATACTCTTTAGCATTAATTGATCTACTTATAGATTACAAAAAGACTATGGGGCCTATCTATCAAGCTCCGAAAGGAGCTTGACGGCCAGTGTTTCTGGCGAGTCTTCAGACTCGCCAGAAACAGCAGTTATGAAGTAGCGGTCACAAAGACCGCTGCTCTATAACGACAGGAATCACCAGAAATCAACCCGATTGAGTATGATCAGGTTTATTAATAGCTCCCTGCTGGCGGCCAACTGGCCGCAAGTCTGCAGGGGGCGGCGTTGCACCAGCAGCTCTTGTTAGCTGCTGGTACAATGCTGAATACGGAGAGCGTATTGCTCTCCGCATTCATCGAGGTCTTGCGGACCTGATCCGCAGTGTCGGATCAGGTCCGCAAGACCTTTAGTAAATAGGGGCCATTGCGTCAGGAGCTGAGCGATGAGAAGTTAAAGTTGCAGTCATACCTACGCTCCCTAAGTGAAAATCCAGACTTTGTTAAGCATGACACAAAGCTTCAAAAGGTTATGACTAAATTTAAAAATAACCTTTGGCACTTTAAGAAACTAAAAATATTAAGAGACAAACAGGATTATGAACATAATAAAGTTTATAAATAGACTGTGTCGAAAACAAGAAGGAGATATAGAAGTGCATATAAAGGTCAGGGTACTGACTATAAAAGAGTGAGATTTGCGGAGACTGATACTGAATATGACTATGACTCTTCAGATATGGAGGTAACAAGTGAAAAAACAGTGGCAACTGAGGGAGTAGCTTATTTTGCCCTTAATACCCATGATGCACAACCTTCCACCTCAGCTACCTCCCAGTCAAAAAACGAGAGGGGCCAACAGAAGTATGTTTCTTCAATGTATGAAGAAAAAAATACGCAGAGGGGGACGTGGAAGGTTTGGAAGGTCAAAATCGGGATCCAGAGACATTGATACCAAAGTCTCTGCGGTATCCGCATAGAAGGAGAGCCACACAGTTCCAGAAATATGCATTGATACTAATAATGTTATTAATCTCTCATCCTTTGATTTATCCCAGACACAGACAGAGGTATTGTCTTTGGGCCTTGGTTTTTCTCCTACTTCACACTTTAATTTATTTGATACTGTTGTTGATTTGAACAGATTTGTGAGATCACTTGTTCTTAAGAAACATTTCTTGGGGGCTACTGACATTGGTCAAAATGTAAGAAGTAGAGATAAACCTAGGACATGATGTGGTTTTGATTTTGCAGATGAATGTTCAGTTTTAGATCTCATGGCATTGGATAAAGAGAATTTAGAATTGTATTCGTATATAGATGGAGATATTCAGGATATAACAAAAATGAAGGGGAAATCAAAATGTTATCCCCTACAGGCTGTGTGTGTGTGTAAGAGTGTGTGTGTGTGTAAGAGTGTGTGTGTATGAGAGTATGTGTGTGTGTACGTATGAGTGTGTATGAAAGTGTGTGTGTATGAGAGTGTGTGTATGAGATTGTGTGTGTGTGTATGAGAATGTGTGTGTATGACTATGTGTGTGTATATGAGTGTGTGTGTGTGTGTACGTGTATTTATGCAATTTTAATAAATACATTACAAGCGTGGAGGGGTCTCATTTCAAACGTTTCGCCAAATGGGAGACTAACTGTCTTAGACTTTGATAACTAAGATAACAAATTTGAATTCTAATTTTAATTAGAAATAAAACCATCTTATTATAGTTAATAATGGAATGGTGTTAAAATTCAAATTTTAACAATTCTAGTAACTATAATAGATAAGATGTGTTAATTTCGAATTAAAATTCGAATTTGAATTTTACATCTTTGCTATAGTTTTAAATTCGAAATTAACAGAATAATACATACAATTCGAAACAAAAACAATAACTATAACAAAGATGTAAAATTCGAATTCGAAATGAACATACCTATTATAGTTAATAGTGCTGTTAAAATTCGAATTTTAATTCGAATTCAACACCTCAATCACTTAATAGTTAGATTAAGTGATGGAGTTGTTGGTTTCGAATTAAAATTCAAATTTTAACACTACTAGTAACTATAATAGATAAGATGTGTTAATTTCGAAATAAAAGTCGAATTTGAATTTTACATCTTTGCTATAGTTTTAAATTAGAAATTAACACAATAATACATACAATTCGAAACTAAAACAATAACTATAACAAAGATGTAAAATTCGAATTTGCAATGAACATATCTATTATAGTTAATAGTGGTGTTAAAATTCTAATTTTAATTCAAAATCAAAACCCCTATCACTTAATATTAGATTAAGTGATGGAGTTGTTGGTTTCGAATTAAAATTCGAATTTTAACACCACTAGTTACTATAATAGATAAGATGTGTTAATTTCGAATTAAAATTCAAATTCGAATTTTACATCTTTGCTATAGTTTTAAATTCAAAATTAACACAATAATACATACAATTCGAAACTAAAACAATAACTATAACAAACATGTAAAATTTGAATTCGAAATGAACATATCTATTATAGTTACTCGTGGTGTTAAAATTTGAATTTTAATTCGAAATCAACACCTCTATCACTTAATAGATAAAGTGATGGAGGTGTTGGTTTCGAATTAAAATTCGAATTTTAACACCACTAGTAACTATAATAGATAAGATGTGTTAATTTTGAAGTAATATTCGAATTCGAATTTTACATCTTTATTATAGTTTTAAATTCGAAATTAACACAATAATACATACAATTCAAAACTAAAACAATAACTATAACAAAGATGTAAAATTCAAATTCGAAATGAACATATCTATTATAGTTAATAGTGGTGTTAAAATTCGAATTTTAATTCGAAATCAACACCTCTATCACTTCATGATAGATGTGTTGATTTCGATTTAAAAATCGAATTTTAACACCTTTAGTAATTAATAATAGATATCAAAGAGACAGAAGAGGGGTAAGTTCACCAAATGTGGGTGTTTGTATATTTGACAAAGGGGGAGACCCCGAAACGTTATATTAAAATATCTGTAAATCAAGACCCAGTGAGTGCCGTTCTGTGTTTGATGCATATATATATGTATATACTGTATGTGTGTGCATGTATGTATATATATATATATATATATCTGTGTATGTATATATGCGTGTGTATGCATATATATGTGTGAGTGTATATATATATATATATATATATATACTGTATGTGTGTGCATGTATGTATATATATATATATATATCTGTGTATGTATATATGCGTGTGTATGCATATATATGTTTGAGTGTTATATATATATATATATATATGTTTATGTATATACTGTATGTGTGTGCATGTATGTATATATATATCTGTGTATGTATATATGCGTGTATGCATATATATGTGTGAGTGTATATATATATATATGTATATACTGTATGTGTGTGCATGTATGTATATATATATATCTGTGTATGTATATATGCGTGTGTATGCATATATATGTGTGAGTGTATATATATATATATATATATATGTATATACTGTATGTGTGTGCATGTATGTATATATATATATATATATATATATCTGTGTATGTATATATGCATGTGTATGCATATATGTGTGTGTGTATATATATATATATATACTGTATGTGTGTGTGTATATATATATATATATACTGTATGTGTGTGCATGTATGTATATATATCTGTGTATGTATATATGCGTGTGTATGCATATATATGTGTGAGTGTATATATATATGTATATACTGTATGTGTGTGCATGTATGTATATATATATATATATATATCTGTGTATGCATATATATGTGTGAGTGTATATATATATATATATATATATATATATATGAATGTGAAGATTGGTATCAGGCGCACTGTCCGCAAGAAAAAGATGTTAAAAAATGTATCACTATAATTGACAGAGGAAGTAGAAGTATTAGTATTGGTGGTAGTGATTAATATAGACAACTAACACCCAATAGTAATAATGTGTATAGATTGGTATTCAAAATCAATCAATATTGGGTTAAATACATAAATAAAACAAATTAATACATAAACATATTTCAATTCAGTCCTGTAATATTAGCGGATATAGATATCATAAAACATTCAAACCAACTTAGTTAGTTGAGGTTAAAAAAGTTTGTTATTACAAATTGATCTGTATCTCACCACCTCTATCTCCACATGTAAAAAATAGAGAGGATGAACAAAATAAAAATGATATGATAATATTATTCAGTCTTTAGAAAATAATAATAATTGTCAGTCCTTAAAAGTGATAAAAGTATTAATACTAATAATAATTTATCCAATTACTAAACATGGACAGTTCAGTATGTAAATAAATGTTATTCTTCAATTTTCATGGTGTGTGATCCTGTTCTTTAAAAATCCACGTAGTTAAAGAAGGGATGCCTACTTACTAGAAGTACCCTCAATCCTATGAGGTAAGTAGATGCATCCCTTTAAGGAATAAAACGTCCCACAGCAATCTGAGAAACCGCTTCTTCTCTTAGTATGGTAGAAGTATTTCTCTCCTTCCCAAATCAGGTTTATGTGCTCCTCCCTGCAGCCTTCTTCTGTGTATGTGTGTCCCACAGATAGAGCTTGCTCGATGTCGCTGAATCATCCAATGCGGCTGGTACTGACTTGTTGTATTGCAGTACTAAAAACTGCCCTTCAGTAACAGCGTCTTCCTTTTCTGGTATTGCGCTGCTGCACAAAAAGAAAGCCCAACCCACAGCTTGTGTCAAATGAGGATTCGAAAGCAAGTATTTTTCCAACCCTGACACGTATTTCGCTCACACTTTGTATATGTATAAAGTTCCCAAAAAGAGCACTCTCACCACAATAACAACTGCCAGGGTACCAACGGTTCAACATAGCAAGTAGAAGATGGCACTCACTGGTCTTTTTCAAGTGTACTTTAATAAGAAAAGCGTGACGTTTCGGGGACACACTCCCCTTCCTCAGGCAAGAGGAAGGGGAGTGTGTCCCAGAAACGTCACGCTTTTCTAATAAAAGTACACTTGAAAATGACCAGTAAGTGCCGTCTTCTACCTGCTATATATATGTATATGTGGCATGTGTGTGTTGTGTTTTGTATGAGAGTGTGTGTATTATTATATAAGAATGTGTGTGTTGTTTGAATGTATGTGTGTGTGGTGTGTATTGTATGAGAGTGTCTGTGTGTATTACCTTTTACAACTCTTTCAAATTTGACTGCAATCAGAAATAAAGTATGCACACATTTTAATCACTTTGCCAAAAGTTGCAGCTATCTTGTATATTACTTCAGAAATTTTTAGACCAAGCATAAAAATAAAGTCGCGAAGGTATGTGATTATTATTGTACTGGGTCTTGGGAAAAAAAGTTTGAAGAATCCTGATTTAGAGCAATGTCTTGTCTAATTAAACTTGCTGTACTAGCCGACGGGCATTGTGGCTGAAATCTATGGTTAGTTGAGAAGCCTACCTGTGGTTTAGTGGTACAGCCTAGGCTTTATATTTCTGCAGTTGCAGATTCAATTCTTTCTGTTTTCTCTAAATACATGCTTCTAGTGTCTCCTTTTAAGGATGCAACTTTGTTTGGGTCATGCCTTTTCAAGTCCAATCTAAGTTTTCCTCCTGGGGCAGATTTCTCTTTCTAGAGTATCTGCAATCCAAGATGAATGAGAGGCATTCCTTGAACTGGATTCAGGGTCTTCATCTCTGGGACAGTTCCAGTCCCAGTTTGGGAACGGGATATAGGTATTTACCTCATATTTCAGATTCTGTCCTTCAAAATAGTATCCTTTCTCCTTTGGTTCTAGTGGGCCTGTTCATAACGAACTTAGACCTGAGAGATTTATTGTTTCCTTAATCAGAATCTTCTCTAGTTTTCTTAGTTTGTGCCATCCCAGTCAGACCTTTAGGTCTTGGGATATTGCAAGTGTGTTTTTCTGGACAATATATAGTTCAGGTATCATCCTGACTTCGAGCTAACTCTTTTAAGAGATCTTGTCCAATCTTCTTTTCCGGGGATGGGAAAAGAATCTGGAAAAGATTTCCCTTGTTCTATCCACAAGGGTAATTTATTTGGGACTACCGCCACAATACCCTGAATGCACTCAATTTTGTTTGATCTTGGGAAGTTATGCAGGGTCAGGTCTGGTCAGCACCTGGATGGGAGACCGCTTGGGAACACCAGGTGCGGTATTCTTGGACCTTATTTGATTCTTTATCTAGGAGATGTCTTTCAGAGGTCAGAAAATCAAGGATGTATTCCTTTTCCCCACTCTGCAGCCTTCTGTCTGGCCAACAGTAGTCTCTAGTGGCCTGTGGACAGCTTAGCCTTCTTGCAACCAGAAGGTTGGGAGTTTGGATTTTGTTGCAGTTGATATTTCTTCACTTTTCTGTGACCCTGTGTATGGAGGGAATTGGTCTGATGGTATTCCATGGACATCATTCCTTTTGCTATTTTCCATGACATGGAGAACTTTCAAATCTATCTTAAAGGATAGATTTAGATCAGATGACAAGAGACTTTCTTCCATAGTATTTTTTTAGGAGTATCTATCTCCGGGGCACGTGCTTGTGGAGATATTCCTGGGTGATGTGACCATGGATGTCAACCTGCTGGGCTGGTAAGCTGTCTGGGTCTTGTTTAAGGATTATGGACTCGGAAGTGTCTGCTCTCCTCTTTAAACATCTTGGAGTTGAGAGCAATTTGTAATGCTCTGATGACTTTACCTCAGTCGTCCTTAGCTTAGTTCCAGTCAGACAATATCACCTTAAGGGTTTATATCAACCATTAGGTAGGAACTAGGGGTTCCTTAACCATGTACGAGGTGACTTGGATTGTTCAGTGGGAAGAAGCTCACATTTGCTGTCGGTCATCCACTTTCCAGGGGTGGACAATTGGGAGTCAGACTTCTAAACAGACTGATAATTCATCCCGAGGAGTGAGCATTTCCATACAGAAGTGTTCTCTAGGTAGACCCTCACATGGGGGGTTTCAGGCATTAGCTTCTGTGGGTGTTTCGACAGAACGCCAATTTTCGAAGGTACGGTTTATGATCATGTGATCCGCAGACCGTCCTGATAGATTTTCTGATGTTTTTCTTGTCCTCTGTTTGTTCTCTTTCCATGAGTCTTTACTCGTATTTTCAGGTGAGAGCAGCAGCAATTTTATTAGCCCCTGCGTGGCCTCGCAGGATCTGGTATGTAGACCTAGTGGAAATGTCGTCTCTCCACCTTGGAGACTACCTCTGAGGAAGGACTTCTGATTCTTGGTCTTTTCCTTCATCTAAATCTCTAAAGCTGACTGCTTGAAGATTGGATGCTTAGTTTTGTCTAAGCGGTGGGTTTTCTGAATTTTTTATCCTTTCTCCAGGGTGGTCTGGAGAAGGGTTTGTCAGTCAGTACCCTGAAGAGTCAGTTTTCTGTACTTTTTTGCTACATAAACATCTGGTGGACGTGCCAGATGTGCAATCTTTTTGTCAGGCACTGGTCTACATCAGGCCTGTGTTTAAGTCGGTTGCTGCCCCTTAGGGTTTTATCTTTTTTCTTAAAGTTTTGCAGTAGGCTCTGTTTGAGCCTTTACTTCCATGGATATTAAGTTGTTATCTTGGAAGGTTTCAGAGCTTTCAGTTTTGTAGTGTGATTCGCCTTATCTTACCTTTCATGCAGTTAAGGCGGTTATTCGTACTAGTTACGTTTTCTTCCTAAGTGGTTTCGGATAGATATATTAATCAGAAAATTGTTGTTCCTTCTCTGTGTCCTTATCTTTCTTCTAATAAGGAACGTTTGTTGCACAACTTTGATGTTGTACATGCTTTTATTTTCTATCTACTAAGGATTCTCGCCAGTTTGGTGTTTGTTTCTCTGGGAAACATAAAGGTCAGAAAGCTTCAGCTTCTTCTCTTTCTCTTTGGTTGAGTAGTATAATGCATTTGGTTTATGAGACTGCTGGACAGCAGCCTCCTGAGAGAATTTCAGCTCATTTCACTAGGGCTGTCCCTTCTTCTTTCTTTCTGTAGAACAGATTTGCAAGGCTGCAACTTGGTCCTCCCTGCATACTTTTTCCAAATATGATATTTTTGTCTTAGCTGAGGCTTCTTTTGGGAGAAAGGTTCTTCATGCAGTGGTGCCTTCTGTTTAGGTTACCTGTCTTGTCCCTCCCAAATCATCTGTGTCCTCTAGCTTGGGTATTGGTTCCCACTAGTAATTGATGATTCCGTGGACTCACCATATCTTAGGAAAGAAAACATAATTTATGCTTACCTGATAAATTTCTTTCTTTCCGGATATGGTGAGTCCATGGCCCACCCTTTATTTTAAGACAGTTATTTTTAACTAAAACCTCAGACACCTCTACACCTTTGTGTTACCTTCTTTTTCCATTTTCCCTTCGGCTGAATGACTGGAGGTTATGGGTAAGGGAAGTGACATATATAGCAGCTTTGCTGTGGTGCTCTTTGCCTCCTCCTGCTGGCCAGGAGTGATATTCCCACTATTAATTGATGATTCGGTGGACTCACCATATCCGGAAATAAATAAATTTATCAGGCAAGCATAAATTATGTTTTTCTAAATTTGATGCCCAAAATCTTTTACGCATCTACAACCACCAAAAAAACTAATATGCTAAATAGTTTCTATATTTTGTCCTGAGTTTAGAAATACCCAATGTTTACATGTTCTTTGCTTTTTTTTGTAAGTTATAGGGCAATAAATACAAGTAGCACTTTGCTATTTCCAAGCCATTTTTTTTCCCCAAAATTAGCGATAGTTATATTGGAACACTGATATCTGTCAGGAATCCCTGAATATCCAATGACATGTATATATTTTTTTAGTAGACAACCCTAAGTTTTGATCTAGGCCCATTTTGGTATATTTCATGCCACCATTTCACAGCCAAATGCAAGCAAATAAAAAAAATTGTTCACTTTTTCACAAACTTTAGGTTTCTCACTGAAATTATTTACAAACAGCTTGTGCAATTATGGCACAAATGGTTGTAAATGCTTCTCTGGGATCCCCTTTGTTCAGAAATAGCAGACACATGGCTTTAGCATTGTTTTTTTGTAGTTAGAAGGCCACAAAATGCTGCTGTGCACCACACTTGTATTATGCCCAGCAGTGAAGGGGTTAATTAGGTAGCTTGTAATGAGCTTGTAGGGTTAATTTTAGCTTTAGTGTAGAGATCAGCCTCCCACCTGACACATCCCACCCCCTGATCCCTCCCAAACAGCTATCTTCCCTCCCCCACCCCACAAATGTCCCCACCATCTTAAGTACTTGCAGAAAGTCTGAAAGTCTGCCAGTACTAAAATAAAAGGCTTTTTTTAATTATTTTTATTAAATATTTATGTAGCTGTGATGGACCACCCCCTTAGCCCCCAACCTCCCTGATGTCCCCCAAACAGCTCTCTAACCCTCCCCCGCTACCTATTTGCCGCCATCTTGGGTACTGGCAGCTGTCATCCAGTACCCAGTTTGCCCCCCCAAAAAGTTTTTTTTGTTTTTTTTTAATAAAATTATCATTTTTCTGTAGTGTAGCTGCCCCCCCCCCTCAATTCCCCCTCCCTCTCTCTCCCCCTCCCAGATCCTTCGATTGTTATTTTCTTCCCCCCTGCCTCTCCCTCCTTCCCTTTCAATTACATTGGCAGTAGTGGTTGCTGCGCAGACCCCCCCCCCCCGCATGCTCCCGGCACTCGGCGTGCACATTGCACATACAGGAACCGGATGCCGGGTAGCGATGGGCCGCCCACCCTGCTAATGCTCCCACCCACCAACGATCGGCACCATCGCTACCGGTGCAGAGAGGGCTCTCTCTGCATCGGTGTGTAAGAAAATGGTATTGCAGGATGCCTCAATATCGAGGCATCACTGCAATACCATAAAAGCGTCTGGAAGCAATCAGGATTGCTTCCACCACTTGAAACCACAGAGGACGTGCCAGGAACGTCCTTGGTCACGAAGGGTATTTTTTGTAGGACGTTCCTGACATGTCCTCGGTCATGAAGGGGTTAAGGAACATGCAACCCAAAATTCTTCTTTAATGATTGAGATCAAAAGTACAATTTTTAAAAACAATCTACAGAGAAAAAGATGTTAGAATCGTCTAGTAAAAAAACAGTATATACAGTATATATAAAAAATACAACACCTATACTTGTGGTAGAATGATATGCTAAATGTGAAAAAGCCGTGCAGTTAGAAATTATCTAAATATTGTGCACAACCTATGTTAACCTCTTAAGGACCAGCGACGTACCCTGTATGTCGCTGGCCTTTTTTTGGGACTTGTTTGTTTTATAGTGCGGTCTTGCCACCAGCGTTGAGACTGCTCTATTCCACAAAGCCTGCTGGAGGTAGGGTATTAATAGCGTGTTCTTGCTAGATTTGTGCTATTATGCCCTGAAAAAACCCTTAATGACCAGTGACATACAGGGTACATTGTGGTCATTAAGGGGTTAATATCAGTATTGATATAGATCTGACATCATAAAAAAAAAGTTACAAACAAAGAAATAATATAGTGGACTAACAAAAGCTCACCATTGCTACATATGATTCAAAACTACTGCCATATAGTGGTCCAGCAATATACACACAGCCTCTTAGGTATGCTCTTCAACAAAGGACATCATGAGAACAAAGTCAAATTGATAACAAATGTAAATTTGAAGAAACATTTTTTTTTACTGAATGTATCCTGAGTGTGACTTTACCTGTGTTTGTAAACACATTTGCAAGGGTTAAACACACATACTAAGTTCAAGCCACAAATGCAATAATAACATGTTCTAACAAATTGGATTATGTCCTGTTCACATTAGAATATCCCTTTAATTTACCTCCCAACCTTTCTCAGAGACTTTTCCTGGCCTGTTGGAGGTTAATTATCTTATGAGCAGTGGCTTACCATAATTTCTGGGCAGGGCTGTGTTGAAGGGAAGTGACATGGACAGGACATGGGTGGATTCATGTCAGGAGAGTGGGTTGTGAACAGATTGTAGGCATGTGTGAGCAGTCTGCATGGACTATAGGCATGTCTGTATGGGCTGTGGGTGTGTCTGGGCAGAACCATGGGCATGGCTCAGGCAATTCCCTTAAAATCAGAAGGCTGTGATTGGGTAGCAGCCAGACCTCCCAGCCAGGGACAATCCAGCAAGATATAGTCTGAGGGGGGTAGAGGGGAGCGCCAACAAAGGCTAAGGTATATGGTAGAATGTAAACATATATAAATGTAAAAAAATATAAAATACAAAATGAAAAGTGTATCTTATAAAAGTATCCAAATTATAAGAGTATACACATTTAATACACAATATAATAAATTACACAATAAAATTAGCATGGATCCATGTAAAAAGAATATCAAAATAAAATCAATATCAAAATAAAATCATATACAGATAGAACAGTGGTCTACAAGATCGATTGGAGTGTCAATATGAATAGTGTTTATAGTAGTAAGTCAATATATGTCCATCCAAGTATGTAGTGAAAAAGTTCTGTGTCCAAACTCAACCGTGGAAGGTGTGAGAACAATATGTCCACTTAATCAAAATGTGGAAAAAAAGGTTGAAAAAAAGGTGAAAAAAATAGAAAAAAATAAATGGTGTTGAGACTTAGGTGAAAAAAATGACGTGAAAAAATTCTTAGCCACTCTTCAAAAAATTAAAAGCAAAAATTGAACATATTCAGAAGTTCATATTAACAAATAATAAATTTGTAAATCCAGTGAATCCTTTTGGTGATGCAGTGATTGAAGTGCAAAAATTTGGCAGAGTGTTCATAAATAAAACAGTGAAAAATAGAACAAAAAAACCTGTTTTAATTTTTTGCTTTTAATTTTTTGAAGAGTGGCTAAGAATTTTTTCACGTCATTTTTTTCACCTAAGTCTTAACACCATTTATTTTTTCTATTTTTTTCATCTTTTTTTCAACCTTTTTTTCCACATTTTGATTAAGTGGACATATTGTTCTCACACCTTCCACGGTTGAGTTTGGACATAACTTTTTCACTACATACTTGGATGGACATATATTGACTTACTACTATAAACACTATTCATATTGACACTCCAATCGATCTTGTAGACCACTGTTCTATCTGTATATGATTTTATTTTGATATTGATTTTATTTTGATATTCTTTTTACATGGATCCATGCTAATTTTATTGTGTAATTTATTATATTGTGTATTAAATGTGTATACTCTTATAATTTGGATACTTTTATAAGATACACTTTTCATTTTGTATTTTATATCTTTTTACATTTATATATTTTTACATTCTACCATATACCTCAGCCTTTGTTGGCGCTCCCCTCTACCCCCCTCAGACTATATTTAATACGTGTTGGGTTCATTAGGGAACCAGTTGAGGAGAGCTAGAGGTATAATCCCAATACCCACCCACACCTCCCCCTTGTTTTTAGCGCAGGGTACACTCTATATCTATATCTAACAATCCAGCAAGATACTGGATGGTTGGGAGGAATGCTGTAAAGAAAAATTAGAGGCTTTTGTTATCTTAATAGTATTTGTTTGGGCTTGACTGGGATGTGGACCTTAGGTAGGCCATGTGTAGCATATATTGTTTCTGCAGTCATATTACAAAGATCTAGGTGCTCTTGTAAATTCTACTGCCTGGAAATACCAATAAATATCTATCTAGACTTTAAAAGGACATGGAAGTCAGTCTTAACATGCCTATATCAAATTTATGTCTGTTATCTAATGTACCTCTTGATCTACTTTGTCAATATACTGAGGTAGATTCAACAGGTTTTGCATTCTTGTTATTTCAGTAAGCAATGCATTCTGTAAACACTATTTGATTTAGACCCCCTTTAACAATATGTGGGTAAACAGGGTTCCCAGTTGGAACCTGTTTGCCTGCTTTCAGTGATTGTGAGACAGCATCTACTCATACCCCCCAACTGTCCCGATTTTTGTGGGACAGTCCCGATTTTAGGGGTCTGTCCCGCTGTCCCGGGTTGCTAGCCATCTGTCCCGCATTGCCTCATGCATAAAAAAAAGCTGGCTTTTCTCTCCCAGGGTTAGATACCTGTTAGATTCCCTGTGGAAAAGGAATGGTGTGTGGGTTAAGCAGGAGTAAGAAGGCTGTATACCCTCTGACCTCAGGTAATGGTGACTTCTAACCCTTGGTAGTGATGACGTCTAACCCCTAGTGATAATACTAGCAAGACTTCATTTTTATAAGATGAGCAGTGGTAACATCAGGGTAATGAACAGTGGCAGCCTCAGACTGCCAGCTAATGTGCTGGCCAACCCCAGGACCCCATACAATACAGATACCCATATATAATGTAGTGTGTGTGTGTATCTGCATGTATACGTGTATGCTATGTAGTGTGTGGTATCTGCATGTATAGGTGTAAGCTATGCAGTGTGTATTTGTATTTGTATGTATAAGTGTGTGTATCTGCATGTATAAGTGTAAGCTATGTATTGTGTGTATCTGCATGTGTAAGTGTAAGCTATGTAGTGTGTGTGTATGTATGTATAAGTGTGTGTGTGTGTGTATCTGCATGTATAAGTGTAAGCTTTGTAGTGTGTGTGTGTGTGTTTATGTATAAGTGTGTGTGTATCTGCATGTATAAGTGTATGCTATGTAGTGTGTGTCTGCATGTATAAATGTAAGCTATATAGTGTGTGTGTGTGTATCTGTAAGCTATGTAGTGTGTGTGTGTGTGTATCTGTATCTATAAGTGTGTATCTGCATGTATGAGTGTATGCTATGTAGTGTGTGTGTATCTGCATGTATAAGTGTATGCTATGTAGTGTGTGTATCTGCATGTGTAAGTGTATGCTGTGTAGTGTGTGTATCTGCATGTATACGTGTATGCTATGTAGTGTGTGTGTGTGTGCATGCATAATTGTAAGCTGTGTAGTGTTTGTGTGTGTATCTGCATGTATAAGTGTATGTTGTGTAGTGTGTGTGTATCTGCATGTATAAGTGTAAGCTATGTAATGTGTGTCTATCTGCATGCATAAGTGTAAGCTATGTAGTGTGTGTGTGCGTGCATCTGCATGTATAAGTGTGTAGTGTGTGTGTATCTGCCTGTATAAGTGTATACTCTGTAGTGTCTGTGTATCTGCATGTATAAGTGTATGCTATGTAGTGTGTGTGTATCTGCCTGTATAAGTGTATGCTATGTAGTGTGTGTGTGTGTGTGTGTGTGTATCTGCCTGTATAAGTGTATGCTTTGTAGTGTGTGTGTATCTGCATGTATAACTGTATGCTATGTTGTGTGTGCGTGTGTATCTGCATGTATAAGTGTATGCTGTGTAGTGTGTGTGTGCATCTGCCTGTATAAGTGTATGCTATGTAGTGTGTGTGTATCTGCATGTATAAGTGTATACTATGTAGTGTGTGTGTATGTATGTATAAGTGTGTGTGTGTGTGTATCTGCATGTATAAGTGTAAGCTTTGTAGTGTGTGTGTGTGTGTTTATGTATAAGTGTGTGTGTATCTGCATGTATAAGTGTATGCTATGTAGTGTGTGTCTGCATGTATAAATGTAAGCTATATAGTGTGTGTGTGTGTATCTGTAAGCTATGTAGTGTGTGTGTGTGTGTATCTGTATCTATAAGTGTGTATCTGCATGTATGAGTGTATGCTATGTAGTGTGTGTGTATCTGCATGTATAAGTGTATGCTATGTAGTGTGTGTATCTGCATGTGTAAGTGTATGCTGTGTAGTGTGTGTATCTGCATGTATACGTGTATGCTATGTAGTGTGTGTGTGTGTGCATGCATAATTGTAAGCTGTGTAGTGTTTGTGTGTGTATCTGCATGTATAAGTGTATGTTGTGTAGTGTGTGTGTATCTGCATGTATAAGTGTAAGCTATGTAATGTGTGTCTATCTGCATGCATAAGTGTAAGCTATGTAGTGTGTGTGTGCGTGCATCTGCATGTATAAGTGTGTAGTGTGTGTGTATCTGCCTGTATAAGTGTATACTCTGTAGTGTCTGTGTATCTGCATGTATAAGTGTATGCTATGTAGTGTGTGTGTATCTGCCTGTATAAGTGTATGCTATGTAGTGTGTGTGTGTGTGTGTGTGTGTATCTGCCTGTATAAGTGTATGCTTTGTAGTGTGTGTGTATCTGCATGTATAACTGTATGCTATGTTGTGTGTGCGTGTGTATCTGCATGTATAAGTGTATGCTGTGTAGTGTGTGTGTGCATCTGCCTGTATAAGTGTATGCTATGTAGTGTGTGTGTATCTGCATGTATAAGTGTATACTATGTAGTGTGTGTGTGTGTATCTGCATGTATAAGTGAATGCTATGTAGTGTGTGTGTGTGTACCTGCATGTATAAGTGTATACTATGTAGTGTGTGTGTGTATCTGCATGTATAAGTGTATGCTGTGTAGTGTGTGTATCTGCCTGTATAAGTGTAAGCTATATAGTGTGTGTGTGTGTGTGTATCTGCCTGTATATGTGTATGTTTTGTAGTGTGTGTGTGTGTATCTGCATGTATAAGTGTAAGCTATATAGTGTGTGTGGGTTTATCTGCATGTGTAAGCTATGTAATGTGTGTGTGTATCTGCATGTATACGTGTATGCTATGTAGTGTGTGTGTGTATCTGCATGTATAAGTGTAAGCTATGTAATGTGTGTGAGTGTATCTGCATGTGTAAGTGTAAGCTATGTAATGTGTGTGAGTGTATCTGCATGTGTAAGTGTATGCTATGTAGTGTGTGTGTGTATCTGCATGTATAAGTGTAAGCTATGTAATGTGTGTGAGTGTATCTGCATGTGTAAGTGTAAACTATGTAATGTGTGTGTGCGTATCTGCATGTGTAAGTATATGCTATGTAGTGTGTGTGAGTGTATCTGCATGTGTAAGTGCAAGCTATGTAATGTGTGTGTGCGTATCTGCATGTGTAAGTATATGCTATGTAGTGTGTGTGTGTATCTGCATGTGTAAGTGTATGCTATGTAGTGTGTGTATCTGCATGTATAAGTGTATGCTATGTAGTGTGTGTGTGTATCTGCATGTATAAGTGTAATCTATGTAATGTGTGTGTGTGTATCTGCATGTGTAAATGTATGCTATGTAGTTTGTGTATCTGTGCATTTGAGTGTGTACATGTATATGTGTAGCTTTTGGTAATGTGCATTTATGCTGACTTTAAAGGCCAGAATCTAGAATATTAATGGGGAATGCAGAGAGCAGTTTAAATACAATCTATTATTAAATGTCCAATTAAGATAAAAATATTTAGCACTCTATGCAAAGGCTAATTAAATACATAGCTCACATAGCTATACCACTGGGTTGAGCTTGTGTTTGATTTGCTGCCTAAGAGTATTACAAGATATGACTTTATTTAGAATTTTATTTATATTACTTTGGTCTTA